>NC_140075.1:27864608-27877108 GCF_964194135.1 Talpa europaea
CTGACCACACTTTTTGTCTAGTGTGGACTATGGAGATCAATAGAATTCTATATAGGGGAAATCACCTCAGCTTTAATGAGCTGCAAGTCTCAGTCAGTCCTGGTTTGTATTTTTAATTTTTTCTTTTTAAAATTAGAAATCAGGGAAAAATCCTATTCCTTTGGGAGTGGAGAGTACTATGTATGTACTATTACTTTCACTAGATCAATGCTCAGTTTTAAATTGTTTTTCCTTCTATAAAAAGGCATAGCTAATAGCATCGGACATGGGACACAAAAAACCATGTGATTTCAGTAACATACTTTAAAAATATCTTCTCTTAAGGAGTACTGCTGGGTTTTTTGTGGGGTGATTTTTAGGGTATGACATTGTAGACAAGTACATCCTCTTAAGATTCTGTCCATTCTGTCCATTGTCTTAGTAGTTAAAAAGAAACCTGAGTAGCACTTTGATAATAATTTTGTTGTAATTAACTTTGTTACCACTACTGGTTAAAATATTGCTTTATAGTCTTTAGGGTACTTTTATATTCTACTGTTGCTTACCTTCACAACAAAACCAACATATTGATACAGTAGATGTTATTTGGGCGATATGGAGACTGAGTCGCAGAAAGGGTAAGCAATTTGGCCATGGTCTTGTAATTATTACTACATCTGACCCAACAGCCCAGATTCCAAATTAGGCTGTCCAATTGAATTATTTTTCTTCTTCCCCAATTAGACAGTGTAGGGAAGTTTACTCACACTGTGCCATTTTCTTTTCTTGAAATCCAAATGGAATCTGAAGTTGGGTTATTCTGAGGGAGGAGAGTTAGCGTTTCCATGGTTTTCTATGGAGTCAGAATCACCCAGTGTGGAGACTAGTTAACAGGTTAGGAAACATAGACTCTGAAGGTATGAATTGAAGTGGTAATAAAAGCACATTACCAAATGGCAATGTAAGTACTGGAATTCAAGCCTTCCAGCTCCTGGTTAGCCACTCTTTTTATTGTGTTATGATGAATAAAGTACCAGTTAGAATAATTGTTGGGGAAATGCTGTCAGAATAGGATTGCAAGTTTTCATGTCACATTACAGACCTGGGCAGGAGCAGGAGATGAAGACCTCTTACTATCATGCCATCAGTTTGAGTGACTGAGCCCTACCTCACTCAGCAATCTTTCTAACTAGCATCGGGTATTACCCACAGTATTTTGATTAATAAGAAGTAATAAGTAGATCACGTTTGCATCTGTTTTCTTTAAAGCGAAAGTCCTTATATTTTGGAAAAAATCCTTTACAGTGCCAAAATACATTTTTTCCTATTTTATATCATGATTTCTAAATGCATCAGCAGGGAATATAATTGAAAAATGACAACCAGAGAGTGAAGAGTTGCTCAGGAAGACTGAATTTTAATTCCATGTTTTATAATCTACCCTGGATCTCACCTTCGCACCTTAACTTTTTACCAGAAATTTACAGATTTTATCTCCTTTGTGTAATTGTTAAGTGCTCCCCAATTTACATACACATCCTGCCCCCTGTCAGTCTCAAGTATTAAATATGAGTGAGGGAATGAGTAAATTAGTGAACTGTAACTATATACTAAAGTCTTCCTATAGTTAATGAAGTTTTCTAAACAGAGTAGGTATAAAAATGGAAATATTCTTAAACAGGAGAAGATTGCTAAATGTTCGCAATTCCTTCATGAAAATCAATCACCTATAACTTGTAACAATTTTTATTAATAGGAAACCTGGCATAATAAAATTACAAGTTAAGGATAGTCATTATTTTTGAGTCAAAATGGAAGGCAGACTAACATTTCTAAAGACCTCTTGGGAATATACTTCCATTCCCATTAAAAACTGATGGTTTTGTTAATTTTCCTAAAAATCATATGCAGTGTTTTTTGCTTTCTTCCATATAGCAGCATATTCTCTCTGGCCTTGAGATAGCCCATCATGAATGGTAGTATCCCTTTAAAAGGAACAAAACAATTGAATGGAATTTGCAGTGAAGTTGAATGTCTAGTAAAATTTTAATTCACTCTCTTAAGGGGAAGTACTTGTATCCCTAACACATGGAATTCCCCCACCACAATCCCTTCCAAATGAAATTATGTTTACCCTAATGGGATGACTAATTTTTTTTTTAAGATTTATTTATTTATTTATACAAGCACTGGGTACAGTCAGAAGCGCGGGAGGGTGAGAGGCTTCACCAGAGCCAGAGCGGGGAGCAAAACAGGTAGACTGATGAAGTACACTGCTGAGGGGCAGCAGGTGCAGCAGGAGAGGTCTGTGTGCCATGTGGGACCCTCGCTGGTGGCTGGGGATCGTACCAGCGCTGCAGAGGCCGCGGGCAGCTTTGCAACACAGCGCTCAACAGCTGCGCCACTGGGGAGGCCTGGAATGACTAATTTTTGTTGCCACTTTTGGATTGACCTTAACTTCAGTTTTTTTGTGCTAGGCAGTGTGCTAGGCCATGAGTATACCGCATTCAGTAAGGTGTTGGGAACCGATTAAACTTTGGTCCCTTACAAACAGCATTTATATACTGATTCCTTTGGAACTCATGTTCTTTATTCTTCTACAGTTTGTCAAGAACTATTTGAGTGCTGGTGTTTTGGGCACTACTTTGTAGTGCTATGTTTTGGGCACTAGGTAGGTGCTATAGTATCTGGAAAGAAGAATAAAACTCATGGACTTTTCATCAGAGAACTCACAACTTAGTGGGATGTGTGAAGCATGTATCTAAGTATGTAATTTTAGAGATAAAAACTGCTGGGAAGAGTCAGTAGAAAGACATTCTGGTTTCTGAAATGAGGGGGTGGTTTCATAGACTGGGGGGATATGGCTGCAGGGGAGGATGATTTGAGACAGAGCTATGTGAAGCAAGGAAGGAAAATGAAAAAGTATGAGACCCATTAAAGGACAGTGCAGGGTGAGTAACTAAAAGCTTATAAGGATGGGAATTAAGGTCTCAGATTCTGTTAGGATCAGCCTGATAGAAGATACTGAATTCCAGACCTAGGAGTTTACATTTAAATTAGCAGGCAGTGGGCGCCCACTGAGGGTTCTAAACAGCAGACTGACACCAATCAGAGCTTTTATTTTTTTTATAGCAGTGCTTTTCAACAGGACAGATGTGAAGGATATCATTTACCTAGTGTTAACTAGGAACCCAGCACTTTCTTGTAACTCCACCCCCTCTCTTACTCAAGAAAGCATGTTGGGAAACAATTGAAGGAAAAATATATTAAAGAAAAAGCTAAATCAACTTTCATTTATTTTGAAAAACACACACATTTACTTAGTGTTACAAATAACATACGATACACTTTAAAATGGATCATGACTTGGAACTGTGTGATGGGACAGCAGTTAAGGACCAAGGTTGAGAAAATACAACAGGTAAAGATAATACCCAAGACTTAGATTTAGAGTAGACTGAAGTGAGGAGACACTGGATATAGTGAGAAAGAGAACAATTAATAAGGTATTACATTATTAGAAAATTTGATACAGGTCTGAATTAGTGTTTGCAGTGGAATTGAAAGAGGAAATAAAGTTTATAGAATATACTCTATGGATAGCGGTGATGAGGAAGTGAAAGGAGCCTATATGAATCTGAAATTTCAAGCTGGGGTATCTCATAGTAATAGAAATAAGTGGCTCGGGAGTTAAACACAGCGCTATCAAGCTATCACCAGCCACTGCAGCAAGAGTTCGATTGCCGGCAGGCCAGGGAGTAAACCACATGGTGCAGCAGACCTCTCCTGCCTTGCCCACTGCTCCCCTAAGCATTGTATTTCAGTAGATCTGCCTGTTCTGCTCCCACTTTCTCTGGTGAATCCTCTCACCCCCCTGCACAACTCTGGCTTATACCCCCATTCTTGTATGCATAAATAAATAAATCTTTAAAAAAAAAAAAGAAATGAGTTGCTTTGAATTGGGGAAGGGAAAAAAGTGGAATTCAGTTTGGCTACTAAATTTGTCTTATGGAATGCCTCCTATAAGGTTGGAAATCTCGAGCTTCTTCTCTGGAGCATAGTGTAGATGTAGATCATCTATAAATGGGGTGTTTTTCCCAAAAGACTTCAGATAGGAGGAGATGTTCTCCATTCTATTTGTGAATCCTCATTTGAGTCATAATTTTTCAAGTAACTATTTAACCCTTAAAATTATTAATGATTAAATTTCCAGTAGCCTGGTACCTTAAATTTTCAGTCCCTTAATTGGTGGTAAAGTGAATATAAGGAATTAATACATATTCCAGGAGTAAATGCTCATAAAAAGGAGGTGAATTTCTCTAGGTCAGTATAAAGGGGGCTCTTTCCAATTCTTTGCAAACCTCTTATTTATTGACAACACATTTATTAATGACAAATACAATTTTCTTACACATTGCAGGCGAGTGCTTTTTATCCTCATATTTTTTGCAAGCTTTTTTAAAAGTCTTAATTAAAAGACTGTCTAAGCCTCTACACCTCGTAATATATCACATTTCTTGAAAGCTCTGTTGTATCTGGTTTTATCTTTTGAAACTTGACAATCTGGACAATTCAAGTGGAATTCCAGGAGTAGATATTTAAATTTATTTTGGACCTCAGCTGCTTTTATTGATCAAAATTGTATCTATGGATAGGCATAGTTCTGGTTTCTGCATATAGATTTGCTTTTGACTACTGAGGGGCTGAGAAAATGACTTATTTTCACTAGTTTGTAGAAGTATAGAAACCACATTCATTGCCTGTAAATATTAATGATAATGAAGTCCTGAAAGCCTTTGTCATACAAGAAACTCAGAATCGGAAATTAGATTTCAAAGTATATTTTATATACAGTGAGTCAGTTGCATTTAATGACCTGTCTTATTGTCCATGATCTTGGCTACAGAGGATGGTTACTTGAAATTAAATAACAATCTACCTTGGCTATTAATGTTGATATTTTATTGAATGTCTTATAAATCCTAGTAACTATAGAAAATTTTTACTGATTAATATTCCTCCCCTATTATACTTTTTTCCTCAACAACTTGTGAAGATAATTTTTGGATACAAAAAGCAAACTGATCAGTGAAGAGGTTGTTAGGGGTGGAGGGGAACAATGATGATAGGGTAATTGGATAAGGACCAGAGGGATTACAGTACCAATTCATAGACTGGGAGATAAGTGTAATGAAGGGTTGATGACAGACTATTGTTTAATTTTGACAGAAATAATCCCCATCATCCTCACTGGAACTTTTCTCTCAAGAAAGATCTCGAATTAAAACTTGGTTTATATTTATATGGTGCTTATATATGCTAAATTTTCTGATATAGTCCAAATTTCACGTAATTTTTTTTCTGCTTAAGGCAACTCATTTTTAAATTTTGCAATAAAGTAGAATTGTCTTAAAACTTTTATTTGCATTGTTATATAAGAAACTGTTGGTCAATATTTCTTATTTTTAAATTTAATATGAAATATTGATTATTGACATTTTTTAGTCATTCATAATATTTATTACAGAACCATTTTGATTTGTATTACTTCCTTAGAAGCACAGCCACGTAGAGAAATGCCTTTTGTTTATCTTAAAAGAAGTCATTAATTTGAATCCCAAATTATCCCCTTTTAATTAAAGAGTTGCTGCTTTTTTTTTAAAGATTTATTTATTTATACAAGAACTGGGGTACAGGCCAGAATCGTGAGAGGATTCACCAGACAGAGCAGGGAGCAGAACAGGCAGACTGACCAATGACACTGCTGAGGGGAGCAGTGGGTGAGCCAGGAGAGGTCTGCCATGCCATGTGGGTTTCTCCCTGGCCGACCGGGAATCAAACTGGCACTGCAGAGTCTGCTAACAGTTCCACAGCACTGTGCTCAACCCTTTGCACCACTGGAGAGGCCCAAGAGCTGCTGCTTATTTTGCTATTTGAAAAAAAAGAAAAAATCAGGTAGAGTAACTGACTAGTAGGTGAGGGCAGACAGAATTTTCGCTTAAGCCTATCAAGACATCAGTTTATTTTCAGACAGTTTTAGAATTATTAAGTACAATCGAATGTGGAAATTGTGCAGAAAATCAAGGGAATCCCCCTCTCCCATGATGAAATGCACTGAATTGAGAATTATCATGGCTCATTTTTTTTTAAACGACATTCCTTTTTTTTTTTTTTTAAAGATTTATTTATTTATACAAGCACTGGGTACAATCAGAAGCACAGGAGGGTGAGAGAATTCACCAGAGCCAGAGCGGGGAGCAGAACAGGCAGACCAACGAAGTACACTGCTGAGGGGAGCAGTGGGTGGCAGGAGAGGTCTGCACGCCATGTGGGACCCTCACCCGGCGGCCAGGGATCAAACTGGCATTGCAGAGGCTGCGGGCAGCTTCACAGCCCAGCACTCAACTGCTGCACCACTGGGGACGCCCATGGCTTGTATTTTTGATGGGATTATGGCTCAGTTGAATCGCCTCTAGGCCTCGCCTTTTTGCTGTTGTCCTTTTCCATTGGCCACTGGTTATTTTCTGACAGCATTCCTGCTCCTTCCTCCTCTGGTGCACACAGATGGAGCCCAACTTACAATCTTTTGACTTTATGATGGTGTTAGCGTGAAATGCATTCAATGGAATTCAGATTTAGAATTTAAAATTTTGCTCTTTTTCCAGGCTTGTGGTCTATTGAACTCTAGTCTCTTGTGATGCTGGGAAGCAGCAATGAGCTACTTCCTAGTCAGGTGCGAGGTCACTAGGGTAAACAAACTATACAGACTGTTTTTCACTGTCAATACAGTAGTCAATAAATTACATGAGATATTCAACACTTTATTAGAAAATAAGCTTTGTGTTAGATGATCTTGGTAGGCTAAGTGTTCTAAGCATGTTTAAGGTAGGCTAGGCAAAACCATGATGTTTTGTAGGTTAGTTGTATTAAATGCATTTGATACATTAAATGCTTATGATGAGCTTATTGGAACATAGCCCCATCGTCAGTCAAGAAATCTGTACACACCTGTGGGAGGCCGAAGGTTGTTTGAATGGTGTTCTTAATTATGTTGTGCTTCCTGTATAGATTTATGTAGGATTCCTTTGCCATATTCTCCTGTTTAGCTTTTTAATTAATTGTATTATTTTTATTGAGATAATGTTTATTTGCAATACTGTAATAGGTTAATACCTCTTTAGATGTGTGTCACCACACCACACCCAGTACCATGACCTTCACCATAGTCCTCCACCATAGCCCATTGGGCCTCCTCCATACTTTGCTCCCCACGCTTTCCCTCCCCATCTGGTAGCCTCATTCTGTATTTAAATTTCTAGGATTTGTTATGTTTGGTTCTGTCTGTTCCTTTGTTTTATTTCTCTATATTCCACAAATGAGTGAAACCATCTGGTATTTGTCTTTTCCTTTTGACTTATTTCTCTAAGCCTAATTCCCTCATTTTATGCATGTTGTTGCAAATGGCAAGAGTTTATCTTTTGCTTTTTATAGCTGAGTAATATTCCATTTGTGTGTGTGTATCTACATATCTATATATATATAAATATATACCACGTCTTCTTGATCTACTCATCTATCATTGGACACTGCATTGTTTCCATAACTTGACTATATAGTAGCATGCAGTGAATGGAGGAGTATATATATCCTTTGAATTAGTGATTTTTGATTTGCATTTCTGTAATGATAGATGATGATGAGCATTTTCTCATATCTGTTGACCATTTGTGTGTCTTTGGATAAGTGTCTATTTAGCTTTAGTGCCTGTTTTTTTTTATTGGGTTATTTGTTGTCTTTTTGTTGAGTTGTATGAGTTCTTTGTAGATCTTGGGTATAGACCACAGACCAATGGAATAGAATTGTCAGCCCAGGAATTAACCCACAGTATAAACAGTTACTCTATGATAAATGAGCGCAAGAGTGTACAATTGAGAAAGGACATTCTCTTCAACTAATGGTGTTGGGAAAACTGGATAGTCACATGCAAAAAAAATGAAACTAAACTATCTCAAACCAGTCACAAAAATTAATTCAAAATGAACTGAGGTCTTGGATGTAAGACCTCACCCACTGACTTAAATAACCTTCCAATTTTGATCCTTTCTCATGTCTTACTTAGTTATTAGCTGCTTAAGACGATTAAGTAAACAATATCTGGTATTTACATCGTCTTTATTATATGCTGGATCTTTTCTAAGAACTTCACCTTCTTGAGCTTTTAATCCTTAGGGCAACTTTTAATCCTTAGGGCAGAATTATAAATTATCCCCATTTACAGATGAGAAAACCAAGGCACAGAAAGATCTTAATTGACTTGTCTTAGGTTTAACAGTAAGTATAAACAATGTGATTCCAGAGCCCAGGCTCTTAATGATTGTGGTAAACTAGCTCCCTAGGAAAGAAGGTATGTTGTCACACAGCCCTGTACTGTGAAACTTAAGGCTAAACAGTTTTCCTGAGTCAGAGAGCTTGTAAGTCAACACTGTAGTATACAAACAGTATTGCCTGTGTACACACTTATTAGATTTCCCAGTTTACCCAAAGAGTTGTGGTGTTTTTATAATTCTCAAGAATTAAGTGCTTGTGTAATTCTTCTACTTATGTCATATAGCACTATATGTCTTTATAAAAAAGGAGTCTTAACATATAAGTGCTTAACCTTTACTTCTTAATGATGAGCTTCTAAATTGTTATTGTGCTGACATAATTAGGTGTAACGCCTAAAATGCTTTGTGTATATAGCTATAAAAAGAAAGTAATGCGATCTAGGACTGACAGTAAAGCTGTATCTAGGAAAAAATCCTATGGAAGGTTGAAATTGAATGTGGTAACTGCAATTATCTAAAAGGAAGTCTATTACCTTATGATAAAACTGTCAAAATAATGATTGGGTACTCCCACAAATTGTACAGAGAATCAATAAAACCAATATTACGTCACGGTTTGAGAATTTAGGAATTCCACTTTCTCCTAATTCATCAGAGAATGCTAATATATTTAAGAATGAGATAAGTGTAAGATTTTTTTTTTCCTGCATCATTTTATAAGTAACTTTTTTTAGAGCAAATATACATTACTTTTAGAAGCTTGAGGAACTTCATTCTTAAAAAAAATACAAATAGTATGCATTTGTTAATCATACATAAAAATACACAGACAACATGAGTTACTGACTTCTACCTTTCAAGGACATAAAACACAACATCTTGAGAAGATCTGCTTTGTTGATAGCAGAATTCTGTTGATTCAAGATCTGTGGCCTTTTGGATCATTAGTTGATCTGTGATGTCATTGCATAGAAGTTAATATTTGTATTTTAATGGGGTTTACGGCCTCTCTGGTGGCCTAGTGGGTAAGTCTCAGCACCATTACCTCTACAGCCTGAGTATAATCCCCAGCCAGGTAGCTAATCCACATATGGCGCAGCAGACCTCTCCTGTCTGGCCAGCTGCTCCCCTCAACAGTATATTTCAGTCAATCTGCCTGTTCTGCTCCCCACTCTGTCCCTGGTGAATCTTCTCACCCCCACACCTCTGGCCTATACCCCAGTTTTTCTACACAAAATAAGATAAAGTAAAATAAAACAATTTAAAAAAATGGATTTACCAAATTGTTCTTGCTAAAACTGAATTGTATATATTAATGACTGATTTTTTTTTCACTTTTGTCTCTCAGTCTAAGAAGACATTTTATTTTTGATGATTTCAAATGTTTCTTGTCTTGACTCATCTCTTGGTTTCACATTCATACATATTTGTTTACTTGCACTACAACTTTGTTGATAATGTACCAACCGTTTACTTATTCCTCTAGAACTTGAGGGACTAATAAGAAATTTTTGTAGGTAATGTGTAAAACATTTATAGAAATTTATTCTTCTAAAATGTATTGATTTTTTTTGACCCCTATAGTAACTCTGACACAGATAAAGCAAACGTTATTTTTCATTTTTATAAATAATAAAAAGATGCTAAGGGAAAATGACCAGCTTAGCCATATAGTTAGAAAGGGCAAGAGTGGAGACGTAAATTTGGATCAATCAAGCCTACCAGGTCATCTGCTTACCCTTGTTTGTGTGCCTGAAATCAGGAAAGAACAAATAAAAGCAGTGAGCAAGGGCAGGGACATAGGTCTTCTGATTCAGAGTCTCCCTCTTTTCATTATTTAATGAATTTGAGTTAACAGCATTGTTTAGATACTAGGCACTAGGTGCTAGTGCCTACCTTCTCTTAATATCAGAAACGTTTATTTTCTTTTTACCTAAATGTCTCCTATTAAAATTTCTGCTTGTTGAGTTGGATCCCATTTTCATCCTATACTAGCTGGATAATTTCTTTGGGATCCATGGATTGTTCTTTTTTGAAACTGGACAACAACATCTATCATCATTGTTATATAGAATAAAATTGATTTTGTAAAGTACCTGCCATGGTGCTTGCCACATAGTAGATACGCAAATGATTGTGATTTTTGTAGTAAATAGCAGTCATGTTCTAACAAATTATTACTTGAAATGTATGAAGGAATTAATTTACCCTTCATCTTTCTTAATTCCTCTGGAAATTGAAATTCTCTGATAATTTTGGAGATCCATTTTTGAACCCTTTTGAAATACTTTTTATGATGCACTATATGGGTGAGAAATTAATTATGGTCTTAGAAATGGAAACTGAACTCAATTTCCTGACTTCTTTTACTAGTTTCTTTTTTCTTTTTTTTTTTTTTCTTGAAGATTTAATTATTTATTTTATACAACTGGGGTACAGGCCAGATGCGCGGGAGGGTGAGAGGATTCACCAGAGCCAGACCAGGGAACAGGCAGACTGACGAAATACACTGCTGAGGGGAGCAGCGGGTGAGGCAGGAGAGGTCTGCTGCGCCATGTGGGACCCTCGCTGGTCAGCCGGGATTGAACCTGCGCTGTAGAGGCTGCAGACAGCTTCACAGCATGGGGCTCAACCACCTGCACCACCAGGGGAGGCCCTAGTTTATTTTTTCTTAAAGTAACAAATTGTCTATTTGATCTACCTGTATATTTGCTCATGAAGTTTACAACTTTTAGACTGCTACAATTACTCATAATTATCTCTTACACCTTCTTATAGGAGTTCTTTTAGCCAACACTCAGTGTTTTTGTTGATAATAGAAGGGATGCATGTTTCATGAGTTATTTCTGGGGCCAGCAATTCCACAAGAAAACTTTTATTTCTCAAAGTAAATTTTTATCGGAATAATTTTATATTTACAGAAAAGCTGTACAGAGAGTTCTTGCTATACCATTCATGTTTTGGTCACCCCTATTGTTACTTTCTACATTACTGTGGCACATTTGTCAACATTAAGAAACTCAAATTGGCAGGTACTATTAATCAAATTCTGGCTTTTATTTGAAATTTACCGTTATGTCTAGTAGCCTTTTGCTGCCCCAGGATTCCATCCAAGATCCCACTTTGGTTTACTTGCCATGTTTCCTGAGTCTACCGTGATGTGTGACACTCTCTCTTTCCTTGTTTTTTGATGACAGTGATGGTTTTGAGGAACATTCATCATGTATTCTCTAATGTCCCTCAATTTGGATTTATATGAAGTTTTTCGATGATTAGATGAGTGTTACAGGTTTTTAGAAAGAATATAAGGTGAATTTTACTTATCATGGGGTACATGGGGTATAATTTATCACTGGCTATGTTATCATTAATATCTTATTTAAGGTAGGTAGTATTTGACAGATTTCTCCATTATAAAATAACCTTATTTTCTTTCCCATACTGTAGCCTTTGGAAGCAGGTCACTAAATTTAGCCACACTCAAGTTAAAGAGGGAAATTAAACTTCATCTCTTTGAGACATGAATATCTAGATATATTACTTGAAGTTCTTCAATAAGGAAGTCTCGTCTCTTCTGTTTTACTTGAGCATATATTTACATATGCGGTCATGTGTCTTTTAATGACATGGATACATTTTGAGAAATGTGTAGTTCACTGGTCTCATCATTGTGCTAACATCATGGAGTATAAGTACCCGGCCTGGAGGGATAGCCCTCTATGTCCCTATCACGACCACATACAATGTGAGATCCATTGTTGACTGAAATGTCGATAAGTGACACATGATGTGTACAGTTGGACTGTCCACATCAGCGGGTTCCACATCCACAGATTCAACCAACTGCACATTGAAAATACATACTATTGGGTCTCCCTGGAGGCACAAGGGGTTAAGTCTCAGCATTATAAAGCTATCCCCCGCCACTATAGCAAGCGTTCAATCTCCAGCCAGGAAGCTAACCCACATGGTGCAGCAGAGCTCTCCTGTCTTGCCCACTACTCCTCTCAGCAGTGTATTTCAGTAGATCCACCTGTTCTGCTCCCCACTCTGTCTCTGGTGAATCCTCTCACCACCCCCACTTCTGGCCTACATCCCAGCTCTTATATGCATAAATAAATAAATCTTAAAAAAAAAAAGAAAAGAAAATACATACTGTTAGTTAGGCCTGAGAAGGTTATGTCTGTACTGAAC
>NC_140075.1:27882108-28102108 GCF_964194135.1 Talpa europaea
TATGTCTCTTGGCTTCATAAAGTTTGTGGCCTCATATTTCCCAGTTTATTGATTATCCATTATCATTTGTCATGAGGCGTCCTAACTCAAGGGGAAAATATAACTCTCTTTTTCTTGCTGAACGGTAGTGCTGTATAGATCTGTAGAAAGGTATTTCAGATGTACCAATCTTGGAGAAAAATGAGCAAAGAAATAAAGCAATGAGTGTGCCTTCCAGGTCTGAGCAGTTTAAAGGGTAGATTGCTGACAGTACTTTGTTCTCACATCAACCCTTTCTCCCCTCCTCGCACAGAAACAGGAAGAGGGGAGTCAGAAGGCCACTGAAATATCCCAGCTCAGGATACTGCTGCAGCTGTATGTGATCATCTAAATGAGAATGTTCTTTATTATCCCTGGCATAATGGTGCTTAATTTATAGATGTTTTTGGTTCATATTCATTTTTATTGGCGACTATTAAATTTTTTTTCTGCTAAAGTCAGCAAAAATGTAATTAAATGGTCCTTTTAATTTACACTTAATTGCTACACTGTAGAAGTAATTTCTTCAGTTCTTAAAAATGTATTAAGTTCCTCATCCCTTTCTTCAACTTGTTCTGTTGATCACGGCAACTGTAGAAAACTGCCAGGGGTACAAAATAAGTGTCATCTGTTTTCTTTGGAGTAGTTTCCAGCTCCTGCCTGTCTGTCTGTCTGTCATTTGGGGGCGTCCAGAAGTGATGCATACAAACTGAGTGTTGCTAGTAACTTTCCTTCAGAGACTAATTGCACTTCTCCCTTAACACACTTTGTTTCTGGAAGCCCCAAGAGCTTGTGGCACGACTCTTTGTAAACCCTATCTCTCACTTTGGCACAGTATTGTGCTGCCATTGTGCTCAGCGGACTTGCTGAAAGATTAATTACAACTGAAGAAATGTATCTTTTAACTGTCTCATTACATAAAGAATTCATAGTGAAGTTAACGTCTGCCTAATTTAATGATATACGGATTTTAATTATATAGTACACTGTTAATTGTGGATAGCTATTTTTAGATCAGGCTACTAACTTGTTCATTTAAATGAATAGCTCATTTGCTTGAAGGGCCAAAATCTGAGGCTCTCTTGAAAACTCTGAGAATTTCGAGACCTCTGCAGTAATATGCTAACATAGTAGGGTATTTTTATGGTATTTGTCTTTCCTTAAAATGAGACTGGCCTATACTTTGCCTTCCTTTCTTAGAGTGTCTGACACATAGAATTTCTACTCTTTTCATTTGTAATTAATATAAGAAAGGTAGATCTCTGTCTTGGGTAATGGGCAGAAATTGAATAGCTTATGTTTTGCTTGGAAGTTGTTGAGATTTTTCTCAGGAGAATTAGATGAAAGTTATTTCTGAATAGAAGCGCTGTCCCTGACTGTAATTAGTCACATGGGCTTAGTTCCCAGGAATTGTTTCTTTCAGTGTACTGAAAGTGTGTGAATTTTCAAATTGTTTAAATTACCTTGAAACTTCATCTCTGTTTGCCCATCTGCCCTTTTCCTAAAATTTGAGAATTTTGAAGTTGAGTAGTTTGTTCTTTTCCCATTAGATGAGGGGGCTTGCCAGAAAAAGTACGCACGCTCTTGCCCATACACTCTCCCTTCCCATGAATCCATCCAATCCTGGGCAACACTTTTAATGACTTAGAATTAACTACTTTCTAATTATGCACTCAGGCAGACACCATGATGTGGTGTGGGTCTTTGCCAGCAAAAGGAAACATAGGAGACATAAATGAGCAGGCTGCCAGAAGCAATTGTTAGAGAGGCTTCTTGAAGTCATCAACTTACAAAGCACAGACGTATCCTTGTCTCTCTGCATAATGCAAAGGTGGTCATATCAGCCGCCACTGTGGAACAATATTTAGGAACATCCATTTTTCTTTCTTTTTATAGAACATTAGACACTCATGATCTTGCCAGTTCTTCTAGCTACAACAGCAAATTTGGGTAGATATTTGTTGCCATTAACTTTCTCCCCTGACCTTGAGCAGCCAGAGTTTTCTTTTAACATGTGACTCAACTCAAATTCATAATAAAGCTGTGTATTTGCTCAATGGGAAACACTAAGTGACTTGACAATTCTGTTGCTAATACTTGAATTGGGGAGAGACTTAGAAAGGAGGAGAGAATATCAATGAAAAACTTGAGTTCAGTTCTCATAAGTGTGATGCATTCATTTAGAACATTTCAGATCGCTTTAGAGTACCATGGGAATTGTGCTACGAAAGAATGACTGGTAATTATAGTCCCAGCTGACTAAGTTCATATCATAGCTCCAGCGCTAACTGGGAGTGGTACTTTTGGAAAATTATTTAAATTCCCACCTTTCAGTTTCTTCATTTCTAGGTGGGCATAGCCACTTTATAGGGATATTTTGAGAATTCATTGAGTTAATATGCGTGAGAAATTTGTAGTGGTGCTTGATACATGTTGAATGTTAGCTGACACATCAGGAAATGTTAACTTACTCCTTTTTAGACATGGAAACTTCTCATAGGATAGACTGAGGAGAGCCTTACCTTCCTGAATGCTCAACTAACTTGGGATAAGTATTATTCCAGTGTTTCTGAACTTAAAAATTTGGGTACATTCACAATTTTTGCCATGTCCACATAGTACCACATGCACTAGCAATAAATTTATATTTTAAAAGGAAAATTGTATTTCTATATTAAATGGTACAGTTTCTTTTCATAAATAGAAGTTACTTGTAAAGATAATACATAGCTGTTGAAGAAAAATTGTTTTGTGTAGCCTTTTCTTTGGGAGACACAACACTAGATGTTGTCAACATTTATCTAAAGACCCATTGTGTCCTACAGCCTCTTAACCTATATTTTTCTGAAAACAATTTTTTAAAAGCTTTTTCATGCATCATGATAAAAGCTCAAATTAATGACAGATCCATTTTACTAAAAATTGCTCCAGTTCTACAGTACAGGGCTTAGATTTTTGAGTAATTCATACATTATTTCAGCAATCTATTGGGTAGCTCTTTTTTTGCAGTGTAACATTGAGGTGATAAACATAGAAATATTGCTGCTTTTAAGTAGCTTACCAAGTATCTCAACGCAAATAATTCCATAGTCCTCCATGTGAACTATGCATTCTCCAAGACGATAGAGGACTATTGCGTAAATAGAGCTACAGTAACCTGTAGCTTTTCAAATTTCATGGCAGGGAGGCAAATAAGGAAAAAAAGTCTCCTTAGTTGGACTATAGTGTAAAGAAAAAAGATTAAGAAATGTTGATGTGTAGCGCAAATACAGAGCCATGTATAGGAGAGCTTAAAATCTGAAACATTTACAGTTTAAGAACCAGCAATAAATTTATAAAAATTATTTCTCATCTTCTTGGGGTTACCACAAGATGAGCTGAATTTTTTCTCCATGTTAAAGCCCCCGGATACTATAGACCACATAGAGGAAATATGACATCTTTTTTCTTACTCTGTGCTAAATACTCCTTTCTCCTTCATATTTTTTTATGTGTCACAGTTTTAAATCTTAGCATCCTAATCAATCTCCTGTGAACAGATGACAAAGTAACATTTAATCAGGTGCTAAAAAGACAATATAAGTTTACCTCACTCTACTATGAAGGAGAGGAGCACATGTGGATTGGGAAAATAAGGGAAAACTATTGGACAAAGTGAGAATTGAACTGGACTTGAAGTTTGAGTGAAGGTAAAGATGAGAAAGAGCACACTGTATTTGGAGGATGTTGTTGTGAGTGAGTGGATGAGAGGGGTGCAATTACATGTGTTTTGGCACTAACCAAGTACTTAAACATTTTTTGAAAAAGAGCTGATAGTGTGCAGTAGCCGCAGACAAGAATCTGATCAGTGTGAGTACTTATGCTTTCAAGACATCTCTTGTCCTTACATAATACTTTTTTATTTGATGACTCTAATTCAAGTTATGATTATGTGCTGGTTAGAGAGCAAAATTTAATTTGTCCCTATGGGACTCCCTAATATTAAGAGATATTTCTTACTCAGGTTATCCAGTGGGATCAGACTGCTTTAGAGATCACTCCTGCGCAGATGAAGAGCTAATGGGCTGCCTGGAATTCTTAAAAAATAGTTCCACCTGCAAGAGTAAATAGACGCCTATAGGCTACTGACAATATTGAAATTGGCCACAAAAGACATTGCCCAGCCAACTCCTGTGGCGCTGTAACTTGGGGCCTCATAACCTTGATGTCCAAAAGACTTAAACCAACATCTGAAGAAAGATTAGATTCTAGCTTGGATCTCAGCCTCTGGAGCAGCCACATGAAGTGGCAAAGCTCCTGGTATATTTGGGAGAACTACCAACAATAGAAGCTCTGGGTTCCTCCTCCCCCACCCACTAGATGGAGAATTAGATTCTAGCGCTGTCATTCTGATTTCACTTGAATTTTTCTTCCTTGCAATCCATCTCTTTATGCCTGTATCATCCTTCCTTCACTTCACTCTTTCTTTATCTCCTGACTACTGCCATCCAATAAAAAATTAGCCCCATTCTAGTTCACCAATCATGCTTAAACCTTGACTCATAAGCCCTGACTATATACGTGGTCTTGTCTTTATTTTAGTGCAAGTATTACCTAGTCAAAAGGCACTCTACAGTGGGCAGGACTTCCAGGGACCTAAAAAGAGAAAAAGTTCTTCTCTTAAATGGCTCTAGGCAAGACTTAAAATACTCCTCCCCCCATGGAGTGGTAACACACTGAGTTGATACACACAACAGGTGTAAAGGATTCCTATCAGGTTCCTCCCAGAGAATGGTTTTGATCAAAGATTGTGTACTAATTGTGACAAAGGGTAAGGGCAGGACAGGGGTATAAGAAGGGAGAATCAGGCATTGCCAAACTTTGTTGAATGGATTCCCTTCTGCCTATCACTCTCTTAAGCCTTTGCCAATAAATAATTGGTCAGAGCAGGTCTCTGATTTCCTGCATATCTCATGTAGTCTTTCTTTTTTTACCTTTTCAACAATAGAGAGCAATAAATGATCTATATATTGATAATGCAATGCAGGGAGGCAGAAAGCAGGTCATACTGTGCATGATCTGACACCAACCAAAGCAAGAGTATAACAACTATAACAACCAGAGCCTGAGATGAGGAAACTGAAGATCACAGACATGGATTGACGTCTTGAGATAATATAGCCAGTAGATAGAAAAACCAGGCCACAAACCAAGTCTGTATGATTCTAGGCCCTGTTCATAACCACTGTTCCATTCTGCCTCTGCATTTGAAAGTATTACACTGAATAGCTTTCCAAGCTCACCTTCTTTTTAAAAGGTATGTTTTCCTCTTTTGAGGAAGATGTAAATAAAAATTTATTTTTATGTCTTGCCATGTGACATTCCAGGCTAAGTCATAAGATGTCATAAGCTTCTCCTTGATTCTCCTGTTACACTTGCTCTTGAAATGCACCCACCACTTCAAGGAGAAGTCTGTGCACACCTTAGAGAACCCGTATGGTGAGAAACTAAGGTCTCTCACCCATAATTTCTGCTAAGGTCATAATTAGCACAAATTTACCAAATATACAAGGGAATCATAATGATGTGACTCCTCTTCCCATGAAAAAATAGCAAGGAAACTTGTTTACTATATATAATTTTGAGTTGTGGAATATTAGGGGAGGAGAAATAATAGCTCATCGCCATTTATAAGTTTATGTCCAAATTTGCTTGCATTCTTGTTTGCTACAGGAAACCTAAGCTAAGAAATTAACAATAAAGCTGGTCTATACAAAAGTAAACATAACTACTCTGTCATGGTTATATCTACAATGTAGGTCAAATAATTCCTGCTGAAAATAAGCTGACAGTAAAAATTTACAAACCAAGTGTGATAGTTGATGATATCACTATCATATAGGGAAGATGAGGGAGAACAAGAGCAGAAAAAGTATGCAATGCACTAGAAATGATAAAAATGAAAACACTTTAAGTTAAATCTCTATGATAGAATTTATGAACTATAAAATAAAAAATTTATAAGCTGGGTAAATAAACAAAAACTATCTGGGTAAATGAAAGAATAGGGTGAAAAAGAACAGATAGATTTAGAAAACAGAAGTATTAGAAAAGGAGATAAGCAAAAATTAAAAGAATTAGAACATAGGAAAATTTTATGATGAATCTAAGAAAAGCACCTTAAGTGACAGAATAGGAAAATATAAATGCTTTATAGGAGTAGCAGACATAGGAAAAGCATAAGCTCTTCTAATAGATATCCAATGTAAGAGTGCAGAGGAAGAGAATGGAGACCAAATTCATAATAGCTCAAAAATTTGCAACCTGGTTAAGGTTATATATCCTCAGATTCATCAAACATAAGTAATTACAGTCAGGCTAAATAGAAGAACCACACTCAGATGTATAGTGATGGATTATTGAATAGCAAAGAAAAGTGTAGAAGCAACTAGAGATAAAATACAAATTACTTATGTCAGATTACTATTAGTCTGACAGTAAAGTTCTTATCAATAACAGATGCCAAGAGACAATGGAATTGTATCTTCAGAAGACTGATGTAAAAAGATTATTAACCTATAATTTTATTTTATTTTATTTTTAAAGATTTATTTCTTTATACAAGAACTGGGGTATAGGCCAGATGTGTAGGAGGGTGAGAGGATTCACCAGAGACAGAGTGGGGAACAGAACAGGCAGACTGAATGAAATACACTGCTGAGGGGAGCAGCGGGTGAGACAGGAGAGGTCTGCTGAGCCATGTGGGAATTTCCCTGGCTGGCCAGGAATCAAACCCGTGCTGCAGAGACTGCATACAGCTTCACAGCACTGCACTCAACTGTCTGCGCCGCCACAGAGGCCCAATCTATAATTTTATACCCAAGTATATTATCTTTCAAGAATAAAAACTAAGTAAAAGCATGTTCAGGCATGGCAAGACTGAGAAGTTTCATTACTCTGTGATACCAACTGAAAGAATGTATTAATTAGATGAAATATTTCAGTAACAATATGCAATTTTTGGATACTGAATCTAAAAAATAGAAAGTAGAATTCAAGAAGCAATACTGAAAGGAAAAAAAAATGTAAACATGTTGATAAGTCTCAAGAAGCATTGAATGTTTTTAAAAATGTATTAGTCAAGGTTCTCTCAAAATCAGAACCATATGTATGTGTATAGGGAACTGAGGGAGAGAAATTTATAAGAAATAGAATGCGAGTTCGATCCCCCGTGAGGGAGATACACACATGGTGAAGCAGACCTCTCCTGACTGACCCCCTGCTCTCCTCAGCAGTATATTTTAGCCAGTCTGCCTGTTCTGTTCCCCACTCTGTCTCTGGTGAGTCCTCTCACACCCTGCACCTTTGGCCTGTATCCCAGTTCTTGTATGCATAAATATTTAAAAAAAAAAAAAAAAGAATTCTGTGCCTCCCAGGTGGTGCAGGTGCTTGAGCGCAGTGCTGTGAAGCTGTCCACAGCCTCTGCAGCACGGGTTCAATCCAGCTGGCTAGCAAGAAACCCACATGGCGCAGCAGACCTCTCCTGTCTCTCCAGCTGCTCCCCTCAGCAGTGTATTTCAGTCAGTCTGCCTGTTTTGCTCCCCACTCTGTCTCTGGTGAATCCTCTCACCTTCCTGCACTTCTGACCTGTATCCTGGTTCTTGTATGTATGAATAAATAAATCTTTAAAAAAAAGAATTCTGATATAAGAAATGGGTTCATATGGTTATGTAGGCTGATAAGTCACCAAAACATGAACACTAATGGGTAATGGGAGGTTTCTTGACTGAAGTGAGTGAATTCTAAATTCCTGGTACAAATAATCCCCCTTTATAAGAGTGACATACATTTCAAAACTTCCCAAGTGGATGCCTGAAACCACAGATAATGACAAACCCTATATATACTCTGATTTTTCTACACATACACACCTATGGTAAAGTTTAATATCTAAATTTGGTTCAGTAAAGCAGGGGAGGAGGAAGGAGAGGGAGCAGAGGGAGGGAGGGAGGGAGGGAGGAGCACAGGGGACTGAGGTGATGGTGCATAGGTGCATTGGGGAAGGAAACTCTATGGGGACTACACCTGAGGGGGTGGGGGAAGCAAATATTGTTTAAAAATGAACAATGATGTAAAAAATAAAAAATGATAATTAAAATAAAAATAAACCTGAAGCAGTAGAAGAATAATAATGATAATAAAATAGAAAACTTATAATTGTATCCTATAATGAAAGTTCTGTGTTTATATTACCTTTCTCCTCCTGCTTTCTTCCCATTGTCTCCCTCTTTCTGTTTTCTTTCCTTTTCAGTTTAAGACTTTTTTGGAAGTCTGAAGAACAGCTATAAGGTGTATTCTAAGCAAATAAAGAGAGAAAGAGGGGATAAAGAAAACTTAATCACCTAGAAGGTAGTAAAGGGAAAAGAAAGAGGGAAAGAGAATGCTTAGTGAACATGGAAAATAAGAGAGTAGACTTATTGTAGTATATGCACATGTTGATTTTTAGTGATGTACATTTGTTATAGTGAGATATTACTTCAATAAAAATTTGTGAATACTATTGAGATGAGATAATAAAGAAAATAAGGGTAGAAATAAGTCTCTATCAGTATAATCAGAATTTATCATTATAAAGTGGACTACACTTTTTAAAAAGCAGAGATTTGCAAGCACTATTTTAGAAAATCTACTTAAATGTTATTTATAAGAGTCACACCTCTTACTGATCCAGTAAAGTAAAAGGGAAAGAAATAGAACACAAGGTGTATTAGGCAGATATTATTAAAATTTTTTTTAAATGTTACAATATTATTACCACTAAATAACACTTATAAAAAAAGACAGTCTTGATTTGATATGAAAGGACATAATTTCAAGAAAGATATATAGAACAGTAAGACTGCATGCATTCAACAAGATAGCCTCTGAATATAGAAAGTAAGCGTTGGCAGAATTATGAAGAAAAGTTGATAAATTCAATATAGTCAATGATTATATCACATGTTTGGAGATAATTAGGTATATAGAAGATTTGAATAATTCAATTAAAAATCTCAGCCTGTCAGACATATCAGAACCCTCTATCCTCAAAAATAGGAGCTTAAGTATTTTTTAAGATCTGTGAAACATTTATAAAATGTGATCACATATAGAAACCCAAAGGAAGTCAAACAAATACCTCCAAATAAATCACATGCCACAATATAATCAAACTAGAAATATCAAAAACCAAATTAAGTTTTTCAACAAGATATTTATAAATTACAACAAAACATGTGGCATGTAGCTAAAGCAGAATTTAAGGGTAAATTGTAGCATTAAAAATTTGTTAAAGAACTAAAATTTAATTTAAAAAATAACAAGTCAATAAAAGACTTATGTAACAAATTCAAAGTAGAACGCAGGAAATAGTGATGGCAAATGATAAATTAAACAAAATTGTTGAAATGGAGATTTAGAGAGAGTTAAAGAAACTAATGTTTCTTTGAACATTAGTTAAAGAAACTAATGTTTCACTTCTTGAAAATGCTGATAAAACAAACCAACCTCTAGCAAAACGAATACATTTGTAAGTTTGTGTAAATTAGTATTAGACTAAAGTAAAATTAATTACAGATCCAGAAGCTGAAACAAAGAATGGATGCAAGGATGTCTATTATTTTAGGCTCCTAATTACTTTATGTTAAAAATATTTCACAGTAAAATGATCATCTTTACTTGGGTGTTATCTAGTCTTAGTCCAGGCATTGCCCATTGGCTACCTTCTGGAACATGCTGTAAGAGGTATCAGCCCTCTTCTATTCTTACACATCTAACTGCAAGTGACTCATACATTCCTGCTTTGTACATGCCTGGTAGGGAGTTGAAATACCAACAGTTGAAGCAGTGGCACGGGTAAGTTGTGAATGTTGGGAGTTTAGGGAAAATAAAGTCAGTAAAGTTTAGGGAGAAAAGACTCCTGATGACACATGGCCAAAAAAGATGGAAGTCCATTGGGCAGAGGTAGTAACTGGCCCAGAAACAGCTTCCATGAAATGAACAGGCTTCCTCGAGGCCTCTTATCTCTAGTCACCCCGAGATTGTACAGATACCTTTTATTATTTGGTTGATGTTACTGTTCAAATCCTTTGGCAGTGCCTAAACTTCAGAATATGTGTGTGAAAGTAAGTTTGCATCCTCTGGCTTGATTTGAGACATGGACATACTTTTATGAAGCCTGAGTACAAATGGAGGGCCAGCAGGTCCTGGGTCTGCAGCAAAGACCTAGATTTCCTATTTGTTAGCACTTTTCACTTTTGCTCTAAGAAAAGAGAAAAGACATTTTGTTGTGTTCAAATGAATGTGGACTCAATCTATAGCTTTTACTATTCAATTCCAAATGACTGACTTCCCCTCACAAGCTTCCTTTGCTTTGAATAGTGTTTTAGTCATTATATTCAAACCACTTTTAAAAAAGTTTATTGGCTATGATTCTTAATTCTGATAAGCACACTGTTCTAGAATTTATATTGTGAGGAAACTTATGACATCATCACTCTCTTTTTCTTAATATTTCCTTTCCTTCCCTCACAAAATAAATGACCTAATTTTCTTATGTCCTAGGGTATTCTTCTTTTATTTTTCAAAGAGCCTTTGTTTTATTATATTAGCAATGAGTTTGCATGTAGTTTCATGAGGTCAGTAATTTTCCATAGGATAATAATGTTTTTGTTCATGGTATCTGGCCATCTATAGATTAAAGATCTTTTCCTCATATGAATATGAGAATTAGCAGGGTAACATCTTAGTAATGACCAGGTACATGTGGAGACAAAGCTGCCTTTTCTGTGAGATACCGAGAACATCAAGGATAACCTAAAGATTGTATATGCTATTACCGTCTGCTGACCGAGTGGCAAACCAGAGGCAGTACCCTCAGAGAAATGACCTTGCTGCATGAGCACCTGCCTTGGTTCCCTCCAACTGGCCGGGCCTTAGATTAAGCTGGGAAAGCTGAATGAGTTTACCAGGTGCATTGCAATTTATTTAACACTATTGTTGCAATAATCTGTTCTTTTACAAGGTGATTTGCTAATTCATATTCTCAGCATTTGTACTGTTTATTCATGGCACTTCACTCAGAAATGATTGAGTTCAACTTAAACTTATGTGAAGCAAATGCCTAAACTTTATTTGGTTATTACTGCTATTACTTTAACAAAATAAATGACAACAAAATAGCTGTTGTAGCTATTTTCTCTAGAGACTTGTACCAGAACCTAGTGGGGAGCAGAACAGGCAGATGTACTGAAATACACTGCTGAGGGGAGCAGTGGACGAGACAGGAGAGGTCTGCTGCACTTTGTGGGTCAGCAACCTGGCCAGGGATAGAACTCAGGCCACTGTGGTGATGGTATGATAGCTCTGAGACTTAACCCCTGTGCCACCAGGAGACCCTCAGATATTTTCCTTTTTAAAGATGAAGACATTTAATTTGAGAGGCTCCATAACTTGCTTAGGTTACAGAGTTAGTTGTAGAGATAGGGCTGGGTAAGATTCCAAATATCACCTCTCTAGTTGCAGGGCCAACACAGGTGTACAGATGGCTCTTAAGTACATGGATGTTGCTAGAAGCATGCATTTATGAGACTAAGAGTAGGTGATAATTAAAATAGTTGTACTTCAGTTTTTCTTTTGGGTTCAGTATAGTGCTTACATGAGGAAGGTGTAACTTCCTTATTTTCACAGTATTTACTAACATTTATCATATCTGTCAGTGTTCTTACAGTCCTGAACTTGATAAAGAGCATAATAATCCTTAAAAAAAATTAAAAAGGCCAAAAATCACCTCAGAGCCTGGATAATGTAGACGTGTGTTTGGTGTTAATTCTATTAACTAGATAATTATCCAGTATGCATTTTTGTTTGTACTGGTGTGGGAAGTCCCTTAAGCCATTTTGCTAAATATTTGGGAATGATTCCACTGGAGGACTTGAAATTATTGATTCCAGGACATCTGACAGCTTCAGTCTAGACTTTTGCTTTCTTCCCTTGCTTCTATGCACCTTGGCTTCCCTGTCCCCATAGTAGACAGTGAGGCCAAGCAAGATCTCTGCTTCACTTTTCAAAATATGTGATCTAATAATGGCATTCCTGATTACATGCCTCCCATAGTCTTTTTTTTTTTTTTTTCTGTAGAAGTTCCCTGGGGTAAGATCAGTTTAATTTGTAATTGGATGTGACGAGGCATATTTTGGGACAAACATGCATATAAAAATATGTATTTATATAGTTTTTTTCTTATTTAAAATGCCCTCAAGTGTCCATTTTAGCTATTTTCTTTTGAAGTGGACATAACATTTACTGCAATTGATGAGCTCTATTTTAGAAAGGTTCAGAATTCAGAAATGCTTTCTTGGTTCAAAGCTATTTTTATTGACATCATCGAAGTCTTTGAATCTGGCCTGCCTTTGGTAAGCTCTCTGTGCACAAATGCTTGGTTCTAAAATACTCACCTGAAAAAGAGAAATATTTTCTTTACTGATTATTTTTGTTGTGTTTGTTTTTTCCTCAAGTGGTCTTTTCCAAAGCTAATATCTGCAAAGAGACATATGCTTTAGTTCTGTACTTGTTAATTTACCCTGGAAAAAATTAGAGCATCCTCAAATCTGGCAATGTGGCTTATAATACTTGGCAAAATGGTCTAATTAAAAGCTTCCCTTAGATTACAAGAAGTAGGAAAAACGATTAGTATCAGTAATGTTTGTATTTTCATGGTTTGTGTATAATAGGTAATATCATTTCTCATGTTGCATTAAAAGTATGTTGACTGCCTGCTAACAGTTCATCTCTTTTCTTCTACAGCCTCCAAGTCTTTTATAAATAGTATGCTACGGGACCCTTCTCAGATTCCAGATGGAGTTCTAGCAAATCAGGTCTATCAGGTATTAATCACAGCTGTCTATTTTCAGTGGCAATGCTGTTATCTGCCTAGCAGAGTAAAGGATTTTAAACCTCATTTAATTACTGTCATCATAAACTATCATGAGGTCAGGGTGCACCATAAATGGCAATGCAATATTTGCGAGATGAGCATTTCACTTTTTAATAGCTTGCTTTTATAGTGAATAAAAAACATGCACTTTTTGTTTTCTGTGATTAAATCTGAACAGCCTTTTGATAGCTTTTTAATTTTTTTAAGAAAAGTAATTACTGCTTTTATGATATTGTTTAACTATAATAGTTTTTGTAGTTGTGCCACCCCAGACCCTTTCTCTTATTTGTCTGCAGTGTATTGTGAACGACTGCTGTTATGGACCACTGGTGGACTGCATCAAACAGTATCCTCTCCCATAAAATTTTAGGTGCACAATTGACGAGCGTAGGCTCACTGGAGGAGATGTGTCTAGCTTTAACCTGACATAAAGTTCTGCTTCACAAAACACATTTCATACTCTTCTATTTTACATTCAATCAACTGGAGGGTCAACTGCAGACCATTCTTTTCTACAGCTTAAGAAAAATCAGATAGACCAGGGGAAGATGTCAGTTCAGCAATTGCACATTCACGTGCTTATTTCAAACGGCTCGGTTTTCAATGAGTTTAAAGGTACAGAGTCATTAGGCAGGTAGCATACTGTCTAGGAGTGTATCTAACCATTACAATGAACATCTAAAACTATATAGCAAAGTTCTGTTAAAAATGAGCCAAATTCAGCTGAGTTTACTAGAATAAATTTTGAGCCTAGAGTTAAAGGATGATGCGATTAAAATGCCACCAGAGACCATCACATTTTAAAAGGCAGTAGATTCTTTTTTTTTTTTTAATGATGATTACAATCTGAACTGTCATTTGGTTCCCTGATAAATGTTTTTAGAAAAACAAAGCTAATTTTTCCCTCTGGACAGTGTTGAACTGTGAAAACAGATGTCTAGTAATTCTGCATTAAAGACATTGAGATTATAAAGAGTTAATGCTTACTTCTTAACACAGGATTTGAGTGGACAGTTACTGCTTTTTCATAGCCTACCCTCTGAAAACTAATCTCAAGAATTTTGTGCTGGTTATAGTCATTTATATATTTATTCTTTAAAGTCTGCTCCCCCAGTCTAGCTTAAATTAATAAAATTGTAGTGTTATCATCAGCTTACCATTTTATTACACTGAAGTCAAACTATTCTACTTTCAGTATAAAATTAATGATAGTGTTAGAAATTGTAGGAGTGCCAACCTCATGTTGCTTCAGTGATAAAGTTTAGCACATTCATATAACAACTAACACCATTCAGAATATGTGGGATGGAATTACATGTTAATTTTAAAGCACATAAAATAGTTAAAAATCAATTTAAAGTTAAGGTTTTAAAAGCATAATGTCTTTTGAAGGATTGCATATTGATTTTAAATATAACTATCTAATTATATATGCATGGACTAAAGTATGAAGTCAACTGCTTTGTAAATGCCAGGAGACTATTTTTCAGTAATAGTTGAGATGCTTACGGGAAACTAGATTGCTGTATTGTTGGCAGAGAAAATGGCTTGTGAGATTATTTACAAGTTTTGCCCCATGGTCACTGCCATACATCAATAATAGGTATTATTATAGACAAAGTCTAAGTGTTTCTGCTTATAGAGCATTATAAATTCTGTTTGGAGTATTTTCCTTACATTTTTGCCATCATTCACTTTCCTTTTTTGACTGTGTTATTGCCAGTAGAATTTAAAGTCGTACATGATTTCAATTGATAAAGATAATGATGTATGTCTGTAAATTGCATTCACTGACTAGATTATAATTTTGCTGTTCCATTATGCTTATTGCCAGGAAAATTACTGTTTTTATAAGCTTCATTTTCCAGACCTTGTATTTTATATATGTTTAAATCAAGCAGAGCATAATTAAGAGGTATATCTTTCCAAAATTTCAAATTGGTGATTGTAGTTACCATGCCAAATAAAAAAAAAAATTAGAAGTTTATTTTTTAGGAAGACTGATTTTATCTTTGTGTTGAGGTAGAAGCAGTTTCATATAACGTGAATACACTTGCATAGGTGTTTCCTAGACTGATCCACAGGAATTATTTATTATTTCACAGCGAGGAAAGCTTATTGGTTTTCCCTGTGAGTAGAAATGCTATTTATATGTTGTTTTGATGATTTGGTAATGTTTACATTGCTTCCTCTCAGTAAATTACATCATTTTGTAAGAAAGAAAGTAAGAAAGCACACACTTAGTAAATAGAATAGGTGCAAACCCTTTTTATTCCATGAAGAAAATGTTGCATACAGACATTTGTATAAAGGAGAATAAAGTAAATTGAACATTTAATAATAAGGCACCACAAAACACACAGTAGCAGAATATATAAATTGCTATTGATTATGCTTTCCTTTTCTTGTGGTGTCTACTATATTTTTTCCTATATAGCCATGCCCACCCACACCTTTCCTGCCACAGGTCACATTCACTGACACAAAAGGTGTGAGAAACCAGCCACCTCAACTTTCCAAAGAGTGCCATCAGGACACAGCTATTAGACAAAGACCTAAACGGAGAAACAAGGAAAGATAATGATGCAGGAAGCTTAAAATGCTGTGGGTTTCATTTCTGTACCATCAGTAACCTCAGTTTCATGATTCAACATCTTAGATGTAAATAATTTACAACAATAAAAGTGAGAGCACATTTATGTGGAATAGAAGTAAATAATTTAGTTCTAAAATGTGGGATGTCCCGAGTAATAAGAGACCATTGAGAGGGATTCATCAAATATCTTCAATGGACTTTCTAGGTCTGTGAAATTTTGTGATTTCAAAATCTGTGTCCTTTATTTTGTTTCTGGTAAGAAATAAAATAAGCATAACCATATTTACTGGAGGGAACAAGAAGGAACAACAGAAACAGAAGGAAAAATGCAGTTTGTTTTTTTTTTAAGATTTATTTATTTATTTGTTTATTTGTTTGTTTGTTTATTTATTTATAGAAGCACTGGATACAGTCAGAAGCACGGGAGGGTGAGAGAATTCACCAGAGCCAGAGCAGGGAACAGAACAGGCAGACTAACGAAATACACTGCTGAGGGGAGCAGCGGGCGCAGCAGGAGAGGTCTGCACACCATGTGGGACCCTCGCTGGCTGCCGGGGATCGAACCAGCGCTGCAGAGGCTGCGGGCAGCTTTGCAACCCAGCACTCAACCACTGCGCCACTAGGGAGGCCCAGGAAAAATGCAGTTTTGATGATGTTCGTAAGCGAACACATCTCTGGAATTCTAAGATTTAATGAAATTCAGCATATGTTGAATAAGGGGCAGGGTAATTCTCTAGGAACTTTTTTTTTTTACAGGTAATATATAATATAAATTTTACTTGATTGTAAACTGGACTCTCATAGTGTATGATCAGAATTGAAGAGTCTCTGGTAAACCAGGAAGTGTTAAGATGAGATTAACATCAGTGGAATGAAGAAATAAGGCCATGAAATGGAGAAGTAAGGTCCAGATAATTATTACCAAATACTTTGTCAGAACTAAAGTTCTAGAATAAGATGACACTCCTGTTTAGACATTGTGCATTCTGCTCCTTGTGAGAGACAGATCAGAATTCCAAGTCACATGCCTGATTTCATTATTTACCTGTCATGAGAACTGAGCACATTACTCAACTTTCTTTACTTTCCTTAGCTGTAAAAGTGAGAGTAAAAATAAATATCTACTTGTGTGATTATTGTGAAGATTAAATAGGAAGATACCTCAAAGTGCTTAGCATAGAGGCTAAACATGTTATTTGAGAAATATTGGTTAGTATCAATTATCATTTCACAATTGATTTCATTACTTCTTGAGAAGCCATGTGGAGGTCATAAATACAGACTTTGAAGAGGTCTGTTCAGAACCTCTGTTTTGGGGCCTCCCAGATGTTCCAGGTTTAAGTCTCAGTGCTATCAACACTTTGGCTTGAGTTCATTCCCTATCCTGGGAGCTAACCCACATGGCACAGCAGACCTCTCCTGTCTTGCCCACTATTCCCCTCAGCATTGTGTTCCAGTCATTCTGCCGTTCTGCTCCCGACTCTCTCTCTGGTGAATCGTCTCACCCCCACACCTCTGACCTACACCCCAGTTCTTCTACACAAAAATTAAAAAAAAAAAAACCTCTGCTTTGCCACACTAATAACTTTCTAGGTTTGCATGGATACCTTTCTAAGCCTTGGCTCCCTCATCTATAAAATATGCATGATAGTAACTGTGAGGATGAAGTAACTTACATTAACTTACGGTGATTTTGAAGCACCTCATAGCAGGCACTCCAAAAATTATATGCCTTTATATGCATATGTGTATATGCATATGTGTGTATGCACACTGTATGCATGTCATAATGTGTAAACATTCTCACACATGAGAAAAAGACTTGAAACAGTCTCTGAACCCATACCCGAGCCTGCAGTTCTTTAGGAAGATGTCTTTCCTCCAGATTGCATGTATTTCTCAACAGGTCAGCATTAGTGTTATGACTTCCCAGTCACAAAGGATGGCCAACAGTAGAGTGGAAGCAAAACAGGAGCTGCTAAATGCTGGCTCTGTGACAAGGGTGAATTCACAGAAGATTTATGGAACTCTGTAAGACTATAAAGTCTTAGGACAAAGGATGGTGGGTAATCTTTGCTGCACTTAGTAACTGCTTAATAAATGTGTGCCAAATTGAACTGGATGATTTTAGCATAACATAAAGTACATTTAAGATGATTCTCACTCTTGTCAAAGGAAGTACATATCCATTTACAAATCTTTATTTGCCAAAATACATATAAACTACATAGAGCAATTCCATTGAATCTTTTAAGTGAGGGGAGAGATATAGAAATCTCATTTGTCAGAGATGTGGTCTAAAAGTAGAAATAGTTGCTGTAATTACTTGTTTTCCATTTCATATCACATTATAGACCAGGTATTAGCATTTTTTTCTGATGATGTAATCCTACCTATGTTACCATCCTTAACTAAAATCTCCTAGTGCCATTGGTCATGAACACGAAGTCATGCTAAGAGACTTGCTTCTAGAGAAAAACCTGTCCTTCCTAGGTAAGTATTTCTTAATCCTCTGTAGGTTGCAATATCTCCATGAGTGCTTAAATATATATTTTTAAAAACCTTCGTCTTGCAGTTATTATGTACTAAAGGAAGAGTGAACAATGATTGATGCTGTGCATGTTATCTTTTATTGATTTAGAACTGAGCAGGAACTCAGTTACCTAATCCCCTATATATATACAGCACATGCACAGACTTGCAATTAATATTTTATAGAATAAGTGGCTGAAAAAATGCTTTAATATCTGTTGCAGTATTACTTTTGGTGTCATGAGATATTAACCATAATCTCGGCCTTATGAGAGAAAGAAACAAAAGAAATATTGTCTCTAAAATGCTTTATATATTAAAAAGAATGGTTACAAAAACTCAGGTGTGTTTGTCTCATATATATAATCAAGTGATACTTTTTACTTGAGTCAGATATTAATCTTTTATTATTTTATGCTAAACATTAATCATCATCACAGATTTGCTATGATTTTAAAAAATCTCACATCTGCACATGTGTTTGTGTCCCAATATGGAATCTTATTACAGATTGTAATTTCTTTTAGCATCTCTTAAAGCCTTAGAAATTAAGCCTCAAAGGGCATATATGTGTTAACTGATCACAGAAACCATAAAGCACTCTACAATGAGTTAATTTCTATTCTTTGTTTTAAATGTGGAAATTTGTAGAGGTAATTTATAGTTTCTATACAAATTGTTTTATTGAACACATCTGTTTTATATAGGTACCTAAGAGTCTGCATTATGTATACTTTTAGGTAAAAAAGAAAAAAAAATCAAAGAATTTTTTTTACCATAATGGTCAAAAAAAATTGGCCAACAAAAATCAAATGAATGGTATTTGATCAGTTTGGGAAGGGATGTTGAATTCAGTCCTGCAAGAAGTCTGTTTTAAGTCTTACCATTTAATATCTTTATTAATGAACTGGAGAATGGAGTTGTATGTGTTATAATATAAGATTGTTGATAATTTGAACATGGAGATATTAATAATATTCTCTAGCTAGGGTTAAAGAAAGTTGAGAAATTAGGAGATGTCCTCAAATGACTGAATTAAATTTTAGTATATAAAAGCAGCAAATTTTTCATGTGAGAAGGACAATACAATGTTCAGCCTATGGAAAGAGGGTAAATTGGATAGAAATCATACACCTAGTCAAAAATAGAATGTATAATAGCTTAGACTCTGTTGTAATGGATGATCTATGATGAACCATGAGATACATTTTAAAACTATGTCATTCTGATAGTATTATAAAGTATCTGATCACATTGATCACGCAGATAGTGGCCAATATGGCATGACCAAATCTATTTTATTGTTTTAAGCCACCATATTTTCAGAACTGCTGGGGATTATTATCTTGTCACCATCTATTTAGGAGTAAACAGGCCTTTACCCCGATTTCTTTGCTTAGCCAGCTTTTTTCTGCTTCTTACCTGAGGACAGGAATTAGAGAAAGAGCAAAGGGGTTATAAGTGGCCTATATTTATTTATTTTTTATAAAGATTTGTTTATTTATACAAGAACCAGGGTACAGGCAAGAGGCGCGGGAGGGTGAGAAAATTCACCAGAGACAGAGCAGAGAGCAGAACAGTCAGATGGACCAGAAACACTGCTGAGGGGAGCAGCAGGCGAGACAGGAGAGGTCTGCCATGCCATGTGGGTATCTCCCTAGCCAGTCGGGTATCGAACCCGCGCTGAAGAGGCTGTGGACAGCTTCACAGTGATGTGCTCAACCCACTGCGCTACCGGGGAGGCCTGAGTGACTTGAATTCAGTCCTAGGTCCTTGACTCATTTGATTATGGGAAAGGAGAGTGTTAGACTGAATTGACTGATTGACAAAGGCAATGCAAAAACATTACCAGGTACCTATATACTGTTACAAACCAATGTTACTTCAATAAAAAAAGTTTTTTAAGTAGTATGCAGAAACATGTCCTGAGGTTCATAACCACTTGCACAGACGTTCAGAAAAGGAACGTAAATTGATGGCTCCCATCTATTCCACAGTACTTATTTTATTGAAGCATATTCAAAGATGATACCTGACTGATCTTTCAAAATAAATAACTTATAGTCTGTTTAGCTGACTCTGTGTAACCTCAGTCCTGTTTTGAAGCATCTCGTCATTAGCATACAAAGAAGTTGTTCATTAATTCTATGCATTTCAAGCATTTTAATGCAGCACTGAATTAATATATGTTTGTTTATGGCTAAAACATGAAAATTTAAAACCTTGTATGAAATATTGTTATAAGGTTATTCTTTTACCTTGTAAATACCCCTTCACAATGATTAATTAGATCTAAAGTACTGTGCCAGGTAAATTTAGATAGATCATCATTTTAAATACAACTGTGGAAAAATATTGGTATATAAATAGACCACTAATCTGATCTTCTTGTTTGCATATGTACACCTTGAATTTTGTTGCAGAGTTGTTGCAAACATGTTTGTTTTTACTTCAATTCTTTTATAAGCAAAAGTAAAATCTCTCTGTTGCTTTCTAATCTGGACTATTTTCTAAAGACAAGGATTCTTATTGTTTATATATTAGATGTTCTTAAGAATTATGACTTCCCATAATTTTTATCCCGTTCTAAATTTTCCACCCCTTGTGCTTATGTTATTTATAAAATACATGTTTTATCTAACCTTTGTTGTCAATAGAAGAGAAAAAAAAAGTTAATCACCTTCTTAGCCTTAACAATATCTTGAATTTCCTTGATTCATAACAATGTACTAAGCAGCTGCTATGATATAACCAGGTACTATTGGAAAGAAAAACAAAAGAGGATCCTTTTCACTGTTGGGAATAGTCAGGTGGATTCATCCTATCTTGTAAATACTTCTATAAAAAAAGGTATATTTTATTAAGAGAAGTCAAATTTGAATAAACAGCTGTAGTATTGCCAACTGAAAAATACATTTTATTCATATAAGTCAGGTACTATTTTTGGCAACTGACATGAGTCCCTAATTTGTTGGAATTATGGCCTTGTAGAGAGACAAACTACAAACAAAAGAATACAGAAAATTTCTAGAAACTTCCAGAAGTTCTTATAATTCTATTCATTATTCATTCTTTTTTTCTACTGACTTTTGTTGAGTGTGTTCTCTACATGCTAGTTAGTGTAAAGATGATGACCTGTAATCACGCCCTCCAGATGCTCACAGCTATGCACACCATTGCTGTGCCCATCCCCTTTAGAATGCAGCTCCTTCTGTAGTGCACCTCACATAGAAGATGCTCACTTGATAATGGAAATAAACGTATTAAAGACTGTGCTACTTCTATTAAACTTTTGAGAGAAAAGTACAGATTACAGCAAAAACCAAAATCAATGGTTGCCACTTATCTATGGAGAAAATGCTCCTGGCTCATATGCAAGCTGTGTTTCCTGAAATGGTGGTAGGATGTTACTTGTTCACTTTCACCTTCCTGTCACCATGTTTTTCCGGGATGCTAGTTGAGCTCATTAGCTAACTTACCACTAAACTAACCAAATTTTCTTTCTTTTGTTGGTTCAGTAGACAGATAGCTTTTAAGTTCTTACTATGGGCAGGCATGATTAGGGATTTAAAAAAAAATTGGATCAAACATGGAGGCTTACATGAAAAAAATTCAAGTTTAGGTATGTCATTGATTTCCAAGGATTGTTAATGCAGAATTAACATTTATCGATTAGCAAAAATTCAAATTTAGGTATATGTCATTTATTTCCAAGGATTGTTAATGCAGAATTAACATTTATTGATTAGCATTTAGAGTCTCAGAAGACGTGAAGACCCTGCTGCATACTCCTAGGTTCTAGGTTTAGATGCACAAAGAACCTTCCTTAAACGTTGACCTCAGCATTGTGGTTGTCCTTATCCTCTCTGCCAAGGGCTTGTTTTCTTTCTTTTTTTTTAAGATTTATTTATTTATTTATACAAGCACTGGGCACAGTCAGAAGCACGGGAGGGTGAGAGATTCGCCAGAGCGGGGAACAGAACAGGCAGAATGATGAAGTACACTGCTGAGGGGAGCAGCGGGCATGGCAGGAGAGGTCTGTGTGCCATGTAGGACCCTCGCTGGTGGCCGGGGATCGAACTGGCAACACAGAGGCTGTGGGCAGTTTCGCAGCCCAGTGCTCAACTGCTGCGTCACCAGGGGAGGCCCTTGTTTTATTTCTTTTATTAAAAAAAAAAAAGGAAGGTGCATTTCACCTACTGATGGAGATATTTTAATTTGTAGTCCTCAAGTAATTAATGAGTCCATGTTTTCGTATTTTCTTACATTCTTTCTCTCTCTCTCTCTCTTTTTTTTTTTTTTTTTTTGACTGGTGGGTGTGGGGAGAACTTTGGACATGAGGGAAGGGGATGGGAAAGAAAAACAGTGACAGTGAGAAGAGGACAAGGTGATTTGCACTGTTAGAGAAAATACGAAAAATTTCTACCAAACACTGAAAATAAACCCTTCATCCTCGGTTGGCCTGTCTCCAGGTCAGAGGTGCTTTCGTCAGTAACTTCCACTGCCTCTGCCTAGTGCAAATTCTTGTTAAGTTTGGCTTAATAAGCATGACTCTGGAAATATTTCATTCTTTCCAGTAGGAGCTAACAATTATTTTGAGTGACACCTGAGAGGCACCCACTTTATCCTATCTCACCCTCCCATGTTTGGTCTTGCCTTATGACAAACCAGCAGACTTTACACGGTGCTTTCCGAGCACTCCTACACTACACTGTGGGACTCCAGGAGGGTATAAGATGAGAAGCCAAATAGGCTTAGTGAAGGATGTCCCTCACTGTAAGAAATTAGGATCTTTGTTTCTAAAGAGTTCATCTTTGTTTCTAAAGAGTTCATCTGTTCCTGCTGCTTTATTCCCCACCTGAAGCAACAGTGCTCTGTTGGGGAAGTGATTATGATGTGACAAACAGGGGATTATGACTTAGGGTGAAGAATAGGCAGTGGGAACAGATGAGATTTATAATACTAAGATTATGTTTACATGCAGATGTTAGCAGTAGAAAATAAAAGACTAGAAATAAAACATGATTATATAGGCTAAGGGAACTGAGACAGTTGGGTATTTTATAAGGTATCATCTATTGAAATTCCTATCTATTTGAAAGTTAAATATAAGATGATATTTTCAGAGTAACAGCAACATGATATTAGGGGTGAGAAGGAGAGAATTGGGGTCCTGCTCATATCTTCCTGAAGAAATTGTCATAGTGTGAGGTGCCATCTTTACTTATTCCCCTTATTAAATATGCTTGTGCATGCTTCCCCCTGGGCTCTGAGCAAAGAACAACAGACACATATATGCAGTCTTGCTGCTCCTAGCCCAGCCCCTCCCTCACCATTGCTTTGCTATATAACTTGTGTCTGCTGGTCTCCTGATGATGATATGTTACAACTATTTTGGTTGTGAATGACAGAAACCCAATTAAGCTAGATTGTGTGTGTTTGCGTACTGACACACACACATACACAAGAATTCACTAGTTCAAAGAGGTACCTGGGGAGTCTAAAGTCCAGAAGATAAAGCAGTGTCATCAATATCACTTCTCTCTATCTTGTTCTGCTTTCTTTAATGTTGTCTTCATGCTCAGGCAACAAAGATGGCCCTTGGCAGTTGCTACTTTATTCCTTAGAATTTGCAATCCTAGAGTGAAATTAGTGGTTCTCTTTTGCCCCACAATAAATCTCAGAAAGGACTCTGACTGGCTTTTCTAGGTCAAGTGTCCATTCCTGTGGCCAGTGGTTCGGAATCTCTTTGTTGTTTTTTTTTAAAGATTTATTTATTTATTTATACAAGCACTGGGTACAGTCAGAAGTGTGGGAGGGTGAGAGGATTCACCAGAGCCAGAGTGGGGAACAGAACAGGCAGACTAACGAAGTACACTGCTGAGGGGAGCAGCGGGCAGCAGGAGAGGTCTGTGTGCCATGTGGGTCCCTTGCTGGTGGCCGGGATCAAACCGACGCTACAGAGGCTGCAGGCAGCTTCGCAGCCCAGTGCTTAACCGCTGTGCCACTGGGGACGCCCTGGAATCTGGTTATTAACCATCCACCAAAATCATATTGTGAGAATCTGTTGACAGTGCCCAGCAGGATGGGACACAGGATAGAACAATCAGATACCTCAACTCCAGAGAAAATTAGCTATAAGTTGGAATTTGACTCCCATAACCAAAAGGCATGGGGGATAGAGTTGTTAACATTACTGTTGTTATTGTTGAATTGGCTCCTTAGTAGCTCTGCAGAGGGTCTGATATCTGTGACTACAGTGAAAAACGCTATGGTAGACAAAGACTATCCTTAAAATCCCTCAAAATTTTGGAGTTGGAAAGGATTCTAATGACCATCCAATTCCCTTGGTTTGTTTAGAGGAATCTGGCCCCAGACTTTGCATCACGGCTACTGGCTACTGCCCTACCAATAACTTACCCTGAATTCTTTTTATTCTGCAATGCTAGTCTCCCCATTTTTGTGGCTTTAAGTCAAGAGAATTTATAATATTGTGATGTAAAATGTAGAAGAGTTTCACCTTTAATGTTGATATTCATGTCCTCTTTCTCCACGACCACCTGCCAGCATGGACCGCACTACTCAGCCTCACTGTGCACTGTTCAGGTTTTGTGACCTCCCATTTGTTTCCTATCTTTAGGGCACTTCAATTTTCACTAGAATTGTCCCCTAAAGACATACGCAAAGGACAAGGTCAGAGCAGTCAGTTGTATTCCCTATTAGTGGCTTTGACAAGAGGCTTTGGGGAAAGAGGTTGAAACTAATGGCTGTAATGAAATTTTAGATTCTTCAAAGATTTCATTTATCTGGACTGTCAGTCTCCCTGTTAAATGCCTTTCTGTTCTGTGTACCTTTGCATATGGTTTGCAAATCATAATAACGTCTATAACTGAAAATTTGCTAACTTTTTTAATTGGGTAGAAAGGGCTATGAAACTTACTTTTAAGGAACATAAAATTGTGGGTGACAAAGGCAGTAGATTCTAGTATTGAGTGAGGTAGCATTTTGGAAAAATAACATAGAAAATCAAATTACTAGAGTTAAAAAGATACATGTAGTTTTCATACATGCGCATACACAAAAGGGAGATTATCTATCTATCTATCTATCTATCTATCTATCTATCTATCTATCTATCTTTCTATCTATCTATCTCCTTTTTGCCTTTCCCCAATTTAGTTAAAATGTAGTAGGTTTTTAAAAGATTGTTTTTACCATACAGTATATTTTAACCTAGCATTTTAGAAACATTTGACAAACGGATAGATAAAAATCTTGTGAGAATGTTACTTTTTATATTTTCAGATGTTGTGCACTGGAATTTATATTATTTCTCTTGAAATAACTGTATTTCTTAAATTTAATGCTTAAATGAAACAAAACAAAAGAAAACCTTGAATTTCTTGGTAGTCCTCATGCCCTCCTGTAATCCTTAAGTATATGTTAACTAGTTTCAGATGTGTTTTGTTCTCTGACTCAAAATCAGCCCTTTATTTTAAAAAAAGAAATTGTGTAATTAGTACTTAATTGCTTTGGATATTTTGGGCATTTAGAGGAGAGGATAATTAAAAGGCCAGAGAAATTAAATGTTCACAGTGTTCTTTATGTATATGTAATTTCTTTTTTAAAATGCCCTCTAAATGCAGTCCTGACAATTTAAAAATAAATGACAAAAAACCTAAGTTGTTTTTTAAAATTTAACATCAGTTTTATCTGTGAGTGCAATTTTGTTGATTTTTTTTTTTTAACTCAGTTGAAGAGAAAGAACCCTAGAAATCTAGTTCATCTTCTCTTCAGGCAGGTGTCATCACCTAAGTAATATCTGGCAGATAGCTATCACCTCTCCTGTGATCTTTTGGGAGAAAAATAAGAATTTTTTTTCTTCACTTCATAAATATCACATTTGATCAAATTTCAATACTTGGCATAACTAAGAATGGAATATAATCTAGTGGAACAAATGAGAACTTGGTTGATCTGCAATCTAGCCTGAATCTTTAACTATTTGAGAGATGTAGGTTTCTAGATCTTCATCAGGTATAAATTGGAATGTTAGATTAGTAATCTCTAACACTTTGCAAACTCAGAAATAACTGTGTTTCATTAGGCACACAATAGCAAAAGGCTAAGATTTTGTGGATCCAGAGACTCACAAGTCTGCTAAGAAATAAGAATTTATTAATTCTGATAATGAACATATGAACTGTGACATTAATATATTTGGTGTTTTTAATACATATCTTAAACCAAAAGAACCTTCATCTTTGCTATATTCACTGATTAGATAGGTCTACAGGATTTGGAGCTTGATTTTATATTGATCCCCAAGCATTTGGGGAGGTTACCCTAAAAATGCTATTGTAAATAATTATCACTACTTACTTTTCCTCTTCCTAACTAATTTTATTCTTCCCTTTTTTCTTAATCCTGATCATTTTTTTTGAAGATTTATTTATTTATGCATACAAGAACTAGGGTACAGGCCAGAGGTGCAGGGGGTGAGAAGATTCACCAGAGACAGAGTGGGAAGCAGAACAGGCAGACTGACAGAAATACACTGCTGAGGAGAGCAGCGGGCAAGTCAGGAGAGGTCTGCCATGCCATGTGGGTAGCTCCCTGGCTGGAGATCGATCTTATGCTACAATGACTGCAGATAGCTTCACAGTGCTGTGCCATCAGGGAAGCCCCTCATATATTTTCTTGAGGAAAACAGCAAGTTACTTATTTCTACTTGAGAATTTCAAAGAAACATAAAGTACCCTCTTGGCTAAAATAAGTGCAAAGAGCTGTAAGAACCTGGATGAAATATATGATTCTCCAGGAAAATATAAATTGTAAAATTAACTGAAGGATAGAGAAAACATCTGAATAGATCACCAAAAGAAATAGGAAAATAACCACAGAGCTGCCTACAACAGCCATGCCAGGCCCAGCCTGCCTTTGTTGAGGAATTCTCTCCAGACTTTCAGGACTGGAAAAATCCTTGAATGTTAGTCAAAATATCACAGATCAAGAGAAAAGTAGGAGAACTTTCAGTGAGTATCGAAAAAAGGAGATGAAGTCCCTTTTATGCTCAAGATGAACCTCAGACCAGGCAACTGGGAGCAGGGATGAAAGATACCTGTGAAAGTTAGCAAGTAAAAACCTCGATATTTGGGCCATGTTTGTTGTCCCTGAACCATGTTGATTCATGGGGAGTTAAATAAGGAATGAAAATTACTAAGTCTATCTAGGTAGGCTTTGTGGTAGACATGGATATTCATAAAGTGCATTTATATTTTATGTTATTATCCATTTTGAGCAAACTGTAAGTGAGGGCCCCTGAATGTGGGGTAGGTTTTAAAAATTGAAAAGGAAACATTTCCTATCTTCAAAACAGAGGCTTTAGGCCCAGTGTGTGACAGATAGGCCCATCACAAGACAAAGGAATAAACAGAGAAGGAGGCAGAGGGGAAGTATTGTGGGTTGATGACTAAGCCATAACCTTCAGATCTTAGAGTGGGAACCCTGACCACCCAAATGGTCAACTAAATTTTAAGTCCATAACCAATAGTTTGAAAAGCAATCTAGTGGTAAGGAGTCTTTCAAGAACGAGAGACCAGGAAATAAGCATAACACAAAGGCCAAGAAATCAGGCCAGATGGATAGGGCTGACCTGAAAAATCTCCCAGTGATAGTGATGATCAGTGATAGAAACTTTTCCTTGGACCAGGTGAGCAAGGCCACCTGTTTATTAACACTACTTCCTGTTCTTGAACTATCATTTCCTCTAACTTTGCCAAGATGTTCCTTCCTCCTTACTTAGAAAATCTAGGGAACAGTGTGATGGTTGAAATGTTTCAGTGAAACATAAGGCAATGAAAGAGTCAGAAGAGGGGAGAATATGCCCAATATATAACATAGTGTTTCAAATGAATGGAATAACTTCTTACTATTAAAAAAAAAAATAGTGTAATGTCACTGGTGGTGACACAGATGGTATGAAGCTACCTTTTTGAGTCCAGTCACTATTGGATCAGCTGTGTTCTCAGAGCTATGAGGAGAAGAAAAGGTATGGTTGTGCTGGGAAGTTTTCCACAGAAAGGTAGAAGTTCTCCTAGCCTCATCTTATGTTTCCTATTTAGGGTTTGGGGCTTGGGTTTTTTCATTTTTACGTTAAGGAAGTCATGAAATTTAAATTGTAGGTATTGTGACAGTAATTTTGGTGCAGTGAATAAGAATGCAACATCTGCCTTTTACAGGGATTTTTAGCATGTGCATTTGGATTGTGTGGTGACCTTTGAAATTTTGTTTTGAGCCGCTGTCAGAAACATAATCATTTTTCTTTCTGAAACAGATTTTCACATCTGCAAAGGTTGATCAAACTAGGATAGTTTTAATAAAATATTAATCTCTCTTTTTAATGTCAACCCAACTTTTAAAACTGTTCATCAGCTACCTAAAACATCCGCTCAAGGTGCTTGAGTTGATTTTAATGAATGCATTTTGCATTAAATATTCTTATTGTGACCTGAGTGCATCTAGAGGCTAGAAATTTTTTCCGTCTTGGTCCACAGCCCAGTTTCCAAATTCTCTTGTTTAATTACTTAATTTGTTTTTCCTTATCTCAACAGTTAAATTTTGCTATATTCCAAGAAGGAGAGATTGTTCTAAATTCTAGCATCCTTCAAAATCTGGCTAGTAAAAGGATTTTGACTTTTAACAAAATTTAGCTTAAATATCTAGCTTACATATGTGTCCTGTCATTAAAAGGTTATTTACCTTTAAAATGCTGACCTTTCAAGATGTACACAAGAGTGTTCTAAAACAGAGTTTCTGAACATTGGCCATGAAACCACTGTCTTGGGCTGACAAATGGATTGGAAATAAGCTACCCAACACTGGGAATGGGCCATTAATTTTAATCAAAGGTGATGCAGGAAGGCGAATGGGATGCATGACAATGTCAACAGCCCAGTAGGTGTTAAGAGACCACACAGCCTTCCTTGTTATTTGGTTGGGCCATTAGTTGAGGTTGGGTGAAGACAGAATGCCATGTCTGGAATTGAATGACCAGGTCACTCCAAAATCTAATGGAGAAGTCCTCATTTCAGAAATCACATTGTAATGCCATTAGAAGTCAAGGACAGCATTTAGAAAATATTGGACAGCGTGTTTTTTAACCAAGCACCTAGCTAGTTTTTTTCCAACTTTGTCAAGCTCTCTGTTTTCCTGCCTCCTTTCCTTCTGAATGGATCATTGATATTTACAGAGGATCGAGAAATCGAACAGATTTGGGAAAAAAAATCTCAAAGCCTGTTTGCTTCTAGAATTACATATTGTTAGTTGTAAGACTCTGGTAAATGCCAGAAACAATAGCATACTGAAAGAATTAAGCAGGGTAATTAATTCTCCGTGGTGGTGATGTCATTGTCTTTGTCCCTTTCTTGTGTTCTTGTGTGTAGGAATAGTTTCACTAATTGAAACTAAACTTTCTTAATTGCTTTAATGAAAGCATTTGTTTTATAATTGTAAAGGCCGGTGTGCTCATGCCATACTGTAAATTGTCAATATTGTCTGATAACATTAGTGGTATTCATGGTGGTGAAAACCTTTCTCTTAGCCAGTAAGTATATTTCATTATTTTGAGTATTTTCAATTATAAGAAAGGTAGCATATGACAGCTTGAATTAATGATGTTTATAATAAAGACATAAAAATGCAGAAGGGACAAAGAGGCATTTTTATATCTCTGCTTCAGGTTTGTTAAGAAAGTTCATTTATTCTGACACAGCATTGCATACATAAGAAAGATATGTATGATTGCTTTAGTAATTTTTGCACACTTTTAAGAAAGAAAAGCAATTATATTGCTGTCTTGTTAATGATATACTGTTATAAGTAATAGTATTTGTTCTTCCTATAGATGAAGATCAGCTCCGTGCAAAGGGTTATGACAAAACCCCAGACTTTATTTTACAAGTACCAGTTGGTAAGTCTCTAAACTCTGTTGTACATTTGTCCGTAGAGAAAAGGGATGTGTTTTTTAACTCTTTTTATGATGTATGAATATTTAAAAATGTAACCAGAGTAGGTTAGTTTTATAATATTGCATCTAGACAAGGACGAGATAGTTGGACAAGGTTATTTGAACAGAAAATAATACATTCAGATGAAATCTATGCCTTAAAAACTTTTACATATATTTGAGAAATAAACTGGTGTGCTAAAGACATTTTGGTTGTTATTTTTAAGTCATTTCTCTTAAAATACTGAATTTTTAAATTATGGTTCTCCTGATAAACCAGGCTCTTTTTGGTTTGCTTTCATAGTATTTGTCAACTTAGACAGACAGGCTTAAGACCAGGGGAAGGATTTTTAAGATGATGATGAAGCTGTAAGGGATGTGATTGTAGCAAAAGTGTTCCTTGTAATAAACACATATAATGTTTTGTTTTATAATCACATCCATAGATGACAATAAGGGCTCAGTCTTTGCTCATTAATGTGAAGCATAGAGGGTTCAGAATAGAGCTCAGAATTTTCCATCTTTCCTTCCCTTTGCTCTATATTAGTAATGCTTTGTCCCTTAGCTGTAGAAGGGCACATAATTCACTGGATTGAAAGCAAAGCCTCATTTGGTGATGAATGTAGCCACCGCGCCTACCTGCATGACCAGTTCTGGAGCTACTGGAATAGGTAAGGTCCCATTATTTTTCTCTTAAGATAAACGATACTCAGCTAAAATCTCATTAGAAAAAATATTTTGTTTAGCTGGTAAAACTGCTCATAGCCTTTGTTCTAGTAAATACGGAGACTTGATTAATGTATTCATTTCAGATAATTTAAACTTTTCTGCTTTTATAATGTTGCTTCATTTTTTAAAACCAAAATTCTCAGCATAAGGTCAAAATTAGTATAGACTCCGTTTTCCATTTTCCAGGGATTACATTGATGTCACTTAAAACCTGAATGCTGAGATGTGGTACATATTATGATATTGACACAGACTTTTTATCCTTTTGTTGTGGAATTTGTACTTGTTGTCAGGCCTTAAAAACTATTTCATCCTCAGCTCTCTGAGGAAAGTATCCAAATGATTTGAAAGATCAAAACAGTTTACTGTCCAACAGTAGAAAACAGTTTACCTACCAACTTCAATCCACAAATTCCAGAAGGCATGGAAATCTCCGTGGTTTCATTAAAAAGGTGGTGTTGGAGGAGGGGAAAGGATGCTCTATTATTGAGTACCCCTACACCCCACCCTGTGCTTGGGCCTGCAGATGATCTTTGTTAATCCTCACAAGGAAGTTACTTTTTTCTTATTTCACAGATAACTAGATTGATACTTAAAGAAAATAACATGCCTAGCTAGTTAGGCAGGGTTTGCATTAGAGACTTGCACTCCCAGCCTGTGCTGTTTCCAGCTCTAGTATCATTTACAGTACAACTGTTGCAACTTGGACTTTTTCTTATCACACCACTCATTTGTTTCCCCTTAGAACAGGAGGAGGGTCAAGTGGTAACCTTCTTAGATTAACTGTGTTCCTCGGTCACTGGCCAGTGGTGAGAATAGAGTAAGAAGATGACACTGGCTCGCATCATTAAGGAAGGAGACAGTAGCATCTGCAGACAGTAGTCTTATCCTGAAAAAAGAAACTGTGACAGGCTACTGAATTTGGCATTATATTGTTACTCAGCTTTACAAAAGGCCAGCGGACATCGCCCGTAGCAGCTGTGCTAAACTAAGCCCACTTTTTGCCATGGTAACAATGATCATGACAAAATGCTGAATGTAATGGCTTTCTTGATTTTCTTGTGTAATTGTGCGTAGCATTCGAGCTTTACTTTACAGGGATGGAGGAGGAAAGTGCAAAATGTTTTAGAAATCAATGCTGCTTCAGCGTTTCCTATGTCTTTTATTCAGCCATTATTCAAATTAGCAGTAATGTGGCAAATTGAATTTTAGATTTTTAGCAATTTTATGATGAGTTTGAAATAGTAAAGAAAGCATCATTTTTGATAGTATAGGGAAAGCAATGACAAGAAAATTGTATAAGTTTAGGTGGCTAAAGGATTTTAAAAACTGATAAACTGAATCATTATGCATTGAAACTAACCCCTGCCTCCCATACTGGTCAAATCTTTTATGAGACACAATTACAAATTGAATGCCAAATAATAGCGCTTACTTTAGAATGCCGAAAGCGTATCTCCATTCTAGAATAATGACCTTTTTAGTGCCTACTATGTGAGTAGCACTCACTGGTTTAGTGGTTGATTAAATGTTCTAGTCATCTGAACTGTAGACCTGTGGATTATTAACCTGACCTGAGGGGATCTGAGCGCCAGATAGCTTAATACAGTTTCCTCTGGATTGGATTTTAGATTATTTTGTTTCATTCTATTTTTCTATCCTAATCATGTTTCATGTGCACTACTATTGATTTACTTTCCCTAAACATATTCTTTGAATATATACTAAGTGGTCATAATTTATTTTGGGAGTGTTGTGAGATAAGGGAAAACCAGCCTTGGTCTGGAACACTCCCGATCACTCAAGGGGAAAATAAATATTACATAAAAGTCACTGGTATTACAAATGTCTGCAGAGAGACCAAGAAGTGCAAGTAGTACTGAAATTCAAAGTGGAACATAGGGCCTCCCTGGTGGCCTCGGGGTTAAGTCTCTATCACCTCTACAGCCTGAGTTTGATCCCTGGCCAGGGAGCTAACCCACATATGATGCAGCAGACCTCTCCTGTCTCTCCGGCTGCTCCCCTTAGCAGTGTATTTCAGTAGATCCTCTTGTTCTGCTCCCTACTCTGTCCCAGTAAATCCTCTCACCCCCACACCCCTGGCCTATAACCCAGTTCTTTTATGCAAAAACAAATAAATTATTTTTTTAAAATGGAACATAGAGACATTTACTTGGATGTAAAATTTTGGTTATAATAATGATGCCAATTTACCACTGATGGGACCTTTGGATGGGACAACCTAACCCAATTATGCAAATATGGGATCCTATTCATTTCATAGTTTGATTCAACACAGCTCACAGAGTAGGTGCTAAAGTTCTTCAGAGTTGGTAGAACTCATCTATTCCTTCTCTAGGTAGCCTTTTAAAGAGACTGTTGGTTGTCATTTGTGCTAATTGTTTTATTTGTGTGATTAGCCTCTAGTGGACATGAAAGATGTCACCACATTATCACATTATAGAAAATTAAACCGTGGATTTCACTATGGTTCAACCATGACCATGGTTTCTACAGTGAGATTGTTGAATCGTGACCATATATAAATCCATTTTTCCACACAAATAACCACAAAGCCCCTGATTTTTAGTTTAATATTTCTGTAAAAATTCTCTTTTGATATAAATTGGTATTTTTATTCAACCTTTCGACACCTTTTGATGAAGTTGCTCACACCCTCTATATAAGACATTTTCTTTTGTTGGTTTCCAAGATGTGTTCATTATTCTGCGGCTTTTCCTGCTGATGTAGCCATATACTCAGTGTCCTTTGCCGGCTCTCCTTACTCTCCCTGGAACTCACTTCACCCCTCCCTTTTCTTTTCTTTTTTTTTTCATTTATACAAGAACCTGGTACAGGCCAGACATGCAGGAGGGTGAGAGGATTCACCAGAAACAGAGTGGGGAACAGAACAGGCAGAAGGACCGAAATACACTGCTGAGGGGAGCAGCAGGTGAGATAGGAGAGGTCTGCTGCGCCATGTGTGTTTCTCTGTGGCTGGTGGGGAATCGAACCAGCACTGCAGAGGCTGCGAACAGCTTCACAAATGCTGCGCTCAACCGCCTGCGTCACCAGGGAGGCCCCACCCCTCCCTTTTCTATCTCCATTCACTCCCTGCCTGTTCCCTTGGAGATCTTTATATACTATTTCCATGCTGGTATCTCCTGATTTTTACCTTCAGCCCTGTATTTCCCTGGAATACAAGTTTGTCTAAACAGTCATCCCCTCAGTATCTCCTCTTGGATATCAAATTGTTATCTCAGATTTAACATGTTGAAAATTAAACTCTTCATGTTTTTGCTCCTTAAGCTCCCATTTCTACCCATGTTCAATTAATGATACCACAGTTTGTCTAGACACTCAGGCTAAAGATCTAAGAACCATCACTAACCATAAGCAAGCCCTTTCAACTCTGTCTTCATCAAGTCTCAACTCCTGTCACTTATCACCATGTTGCCCAAATGGCTCTCATTATTTCTGTCGCTATAGCTTCCAGATTAGTCTCCTTAAATCAACTTGTGCACTCATGAGGTCAGTTTTTCATACCCCAGTCAGAGAGACTTTTGGAAAAATGCAAATCAAATTGTGTCACTTGCTTCCTCAAAACTCTTCAGTGGCTTCCCATCAAATTCAAAATAAAATCAGACTTTTTGCCCTGATGTTCAGAGCCTGGCTGGTGTGCCTCTCCACACGTACCTCTGTCCCTTCCCCTGAGGTTCTCTCTCTCACAATTCTTCAGTCACATGGACTGTTTCAATCTTCCTTAAATAGACACCACTTATTTCTGCTTCTGGCTAATATTCTTCGACTCATAATTTCCTTCACGTAGATTTCCACATACTTTACTGCTCAGGATGTTTAGCTCTCTGCTCAAATTTCACTTTTCAGGGAGACCTTCCCTGACCACCTAGTTTAAAAGGCACCACCCTTAGTAATATCTCTCCTTGTTGTCTTTCTCTCTCATAAGTTTTCTCTCTTCCTTATTCCTCTGCCTCACTCCACTTGGCTTTGCTTTTCTTCATAATATTTACCCCTATCTGAATGAATGAATAGAATGTGGTTGGAAACATTTACATAAATACCAACTTCCTTGTTTGAATACAAGCCTTTAAAAGAACTTAACCTTTTTATATTGCTTTTTCTTATTACAATATGTGGTGTGTCCCTCATTCCTTTGTAATCAAAGCTTCAGGAGTTTTCTCTATCTTAACACTAAAAGTAAAAAAAAAAATTCAATGCAGTCACCTTTCCTAAAGTCAGAGGTACTGAGTATACAACATAAGCTGCCTTTCCTGCAAGTAGTCTCCCAAGCCAGATATGAACCTTGATTAAGTAGCTTCTCAAAATCCTATAATCTCTACTTCTGGGGAGTTAAAGGAAATAAAGAATACCTCTGAGAGGCATCATTTGAACTATAATATAGTCCTAAGTTATATAAGGCTGTCTTTACAATTGTATAGAAAGCATATGTAATTACCATATATATGTATTTATACCCCAAGACATAGAATTATATATGCAAATTGCATAAAAACTAATTCCCTATACAATCAAAAATTTTTAAAAGCCTTCTCATTTTACTTCTCTAGTCAAAAAGTGAGTTCTTTGACAATTCGACCTACATTGCTAAATATATTTCATGTTCTCTGGTGATAGGTAAAGAAAGAGACCAAATCTACAATCTGAGGCCAAATTACATACTGGGATACAATTTATGAGATTTTTAAAAGAAGCCAAAACAGATAACCAGTGCTCACTTTTCGTGGTTAGGCATAACATAGTTTGAATGAAAACATTGAATGGCCCTAAAATCAAAGTGCCATTTGCAGCTGTACAGCACATTGCACGCCCCAACAACTACTGACAAAGAGCATGGGAAACCTCAACTGCAAGTTCAGTCCTGCCATCTGCAGTTTGGGCACATTTTGGCATTTTGGCATCGGTAGATTTTATTTAAAACCAAAGTGCTCTCTGTGTGTATACTGCTCTATTTCAGAGAAGATCGAAGTTTATTGATTGGAAAGAATAAGGTGAAGTTCTGTTTGAACATGACTTTCCAGTTTGGTGACCCTAGAAATAATGGGAGGAATGTATCCTGTTCCTGGGTTTGAATCCAGACCATGCCACCTCCTCATCCCATGACTGGGAACAACTTACTTAACTTCACGAGCCTTTATTTTCTCTTCAGTAAAGTGGGGCTGATCATACTTTCTTCACCCTATTGCTGTGAAGATCCATTATGTAATAAATGTAAAGCATTCTAGCCCTGTCCAACAGTCAACAAATATTAGTAACCCACAGGTAGCTCGTAGCAGGTAAGAACGGGTGATCCTACTGCATAACCCACCTCCCGTCTCCTCCCATTCACTCTACACCCTAAAAGGAGTCAAGCTCACCTCAACCTGCATACTCAAGCTTCATGTACATTCCGCAAGCCGCTGCCCTGGGCCATCTCTCAGTCTAGAGGTGCACAATCTGGTAGTCTGCCCTCTTACCACACAGATGAGCCCAAAAGAGAGATCTGTGTGGGCTTTCAGAGAGGACTCAGGGCTCTTTAATGAGAAAATTCTGAGATCCATGGTACATGGAATGTGGCTGAGCTGTTCCTCTCCCACTTCATGAGTTGGGGCAAAACCAGTGGTGGGTAGAACAGAATCCTATGACATTTGGTTCCAGGCCATCGACTCCTTTTGACTGTTCTTAAGGACAGGGACAGTATTGAAAGAAGCAAATACATAAATCTCCCAAAGTCAGTTTTTCTGCTGGTATTAGGATATAAGGGGAGATGAGCACCAGAGGAAATACGGTCTTCGTCACATTTACATATCACTGAAAAGATTAAGAGCTGAGTTCCATCTGTCCAATTTTTGAACCTTTGGCTCCAAAGAGTCTGCTTTCCTAGAGGCAATGCTAAACTAATACCTTCTGCCACAAAAATTGATTTGATTTTAGTTCCTACCTCCAAGTATTTTTGAAAGATTTGTTATTTGCTCAATGATTTAGTGATTGCTTTCTCTGGTCTGTGCTAACTTGAGAGGCGAGGCATTTAAAATGGGCCTGCCAAGCAGTTAAGAGTTAGGAAGGTATTTTTTCGAAAATGGCCAGTTTTTCCTGTATTAAGATACATCCAGGAAGCCTGCAATTAGCCAAATCACAGATTTCCAGTTATTTCAGTTGTTAAAAACAAGGCTGATCACATCTGTCTTAAGTTGGAGTATATGCCTGAGCACTAGATGCTCTTGCAAACCTTCAATTACAGCAGCTTCAGAAGGCACTGCTGCTGTGTACTAACAAGTAGTCATCAGCAACCACAAGGGACAGATTGACTAATAATTAGCAAATTCACTGCAGAGGACTTCTCTAAAGGTAAAATATCATAATTTGCCTTTCCATCTCTTATAGTGTTGATGGTTGTGAGATGTTGATGTCCTGCTGTTCCAGACAAATTCTTGATACTCTTATAAGCTGGAGTAACCTCCAAATATTTGGAAGGGATAAAGAATGGAACTTCCATATATGGTACTTTTACAATGTTGAGTGTGTGCACGTGCATACACACATACTTGCATGATTTCTTACAATTGTTAAGTACCATGTGAATAGCCAAAATTTTCCCCAACAGAGAATTCATATTTTTTGCCATTGTTAACTGTTTTCAATGTGGACTTTAAATATAAAATTGAATAAAGAATAGAAATTTTGTCTTATGTCTTTAAAACGATATTGCAATAAAGAGATGGTTGTTGAGAGACTTGAATTATTCAAGTTAAATCAAAGGATTAACGAGAAAGAAAACAGACTTTAAAATAAATCGGTGAAATCTTTTCTCAGGACGGTATCTATCTGATTACTGTAGTCAAACATATACAGGTTTTTTATTGCAGGGGTGCCCAATTGACCAGTTTTCCAAATCCAGGGAACAAAAGAATTGTTGAGAGGATAACTCTTCCTGCTCACCCATCATAGTTGTGTTAATATGAGTCACATGCGGTGCAGAAATGTTACCCCAGACCAAACCCACGCAAGTGATTGTGTGACCATTGTAAGAATGAAAAACAGCCGTTATGATCACCCAGAGAGAGTGAGGGGAAAGTAAGAGATTCTATCAATAAGAAGTGAACCAGGAACACAGTTAGTGTCCGGAGCTCAAGGATACAGAGTCCATTTCTGAGAGACTAATATAAAATAATGGAAATCAGATTGAAATTAATGTCCAAATGACTTCAGCAGTGACTCTCAATCTTCCTATGCATTAAAATCATATGGGGAGAATTTTTTATTTTATTTTTTTTAAGATTTTATGTATTTATTTATTTATGCAAGCACTGGGTACAGTTAGAAGCGCAGGAGAGTGAGAGAATTCACCAGAGCCAGAGCGGGGAACAGAACAGGCAGACTGATGAAGTACACTGCTGAGGGGAGCAGCGGGCACAGCAGGAGAGGTCTGCACACCATGTGGGACCCTTGCCAGCGGCCAGGGATCAAACTGGTGCTGCAGAGGCTGCGGGCAGCTTCGCAGCCCAATGCTCAACCTCTGCACCACCAGGGGAGGCCCAAGGAGAGAATTTTTTAAATATTGGTGTGGGCTGTATTCCTAGAGATTTGATTTAATTGGTGTATGGTTGAGCCTTGACCTTGGAAGCTTTTGTTTTGTTTTAAAGACTAGTCTATATCCAAAATAAAACTAGTCTATATCCAAAATTAGAGTCTCCTTCTTTACCAAGTCATGATTTGGCAGCTAGTCCTAGCTAATTCCTAACCTGTTTGCTTCTGAACCATCTTGAGAAAAAGAACAGCTTTGTAGGGCCTCCCTGGTGGTGCAGTGGGTTGAGTGCAGCACTGTGAGGCTGTCTGAAACCTCTGCAGCGTGGGTTCAATACAGCTGACAGTGGAGATACCCACATGGCGCGGCAGACCCCTCCTATCTCACCCTCTGCTCCCCTCAGCAGTGTATTTCGGTCCTTCTGCCTGTTCTGTTCCCTACTTTATCTCTGGTGAGTCTTCTCACCCCCCACACATCTGGCCTTTACCCCAGTTCTTGTATGCATAAATAAATAAATCTTTAAAAAAAAAAAGAATAGCTTTATTAAAAAATACTGGTTCAGATCACCAAATACCTGACAGGCCCTGTGTTAGTAGAGACTCAGCTTCTGCCTTTGAGGGGCTGTTGGTGCAGACTGAAGTGGTAACTTGAGAAGACAGGCCCCAATCCTAGATCTCCCTCTGAACTCCGTAATTGCACTTCCTCCTCCACCACGCAGTGTGATGTCGGGTATGGTGACACATCTGTTATAAGAGGCTGCTTATTCGGCCATTTAATGAGTTTGCTAAACTAAAACTACAAGCTCTCCAGCATAAAAGTTTAGATTTACTTTTGTGTAGTTAGAGAAAATGTGTCAGGTTTTCTCTGTTGCTCTCTCAATAGTCCTTATTCTATATTTATTTTTTTTTAAAGATTTATTTATTTATTTGTACAAGCACTGGGTACAGCCAGAAGTGCAGGAGGATGAGCGAATTTACCAGAGAGGGGAACAGAACAAGCAAACTGACGAAACACACTGCTGAGGGGAGCAGTGGGCGAAGACAGGAGAGGTCTGCGCATCATATGGGTCCCTCACTGGTGGCCGGGGATCAAACCAGCACTGCAGAGGCTGCGGGCAGCTTCGCAGCCTAGCGCTCAACCACTGCACCACCAGGGAAGCCCCTTTATTCTATATTTAATATGCATATCCATAAGATTAATATAAAAACCTATCTTATACCCAGAGACATAGACCAATCCCTAAATTGTTAGATTTAAAATTCTCAAAAAAGAGTTGTTTTATATAGTACAGATTTAACAAATTCTGACTGACTTTTTAAAAAAAATATTTATTTACTTATGCATACAAGAACTGAGGTACAGTCCAGAGGTGTGGGGGTGAGAGGATTCACCAGAGACAGAGTGGGGAGCAGAACAAGTAGACAGGCCAAAAGCACTGCTGAGAGAGGCAGCGGGCAAGACAGGAGAGGTCTACCGCGCTGTGTGAGTAGCTCCCTGGCCAGCCAGAGATCAAACTCGTGCTGCAGAGGCTACAGACAGCTTCATAGGTTGCGTCTTAACCCCTTGCGCCACCAGGGAGGCCTCACTGACTGACTTTTCTAAAGATCAGTCTGAATTCAGAAGAGAACTGTAGATGTATTAAGGAATTATAGGATTTGTTTTATTTCAGCATTCATATTTTATTCTGTTTTGCAAGTTTGTTCCATGTAAAAATTAAATCTTAATTAATAGCAATATTTTTTAAAATCACTTTATTGAGATGTAATTGACATACAATAAACTGTGCCTATATTTGAAGTGTACAGTTTGACAGATTTTGACATGTGTATAAATTAATAAAATTGTCACCCTCACAAAGATAGTGACCATACCTACTACCTCCAAAAGTTCCTCATGCACCTTTATAATCTTCCCTTTCAATCACTTTGGCTCCTGAGCCCAGGCAAACACTGATCTGGTTTTGGTCACTATCAATTAGTTAGTATTTTCAGGTATTTTGTGAAAATGGCATCACACATCTTCTATCTGGCCTTTTTTTTTTTTTTCAACCATGTTGCCGAACATATCAAATGTTCATTCCTTTTCATTGCTGAGAAATATTTAGTTGCGTGGCTGTACTTTTTTATTTAATTTTGATCCATTTGTTTATTGAAGGACATTTATATTGTTTCTAGTTCTTGGTATTAGTTGTAAAGTGCCTATGAACAGTCTAGTGAAAATCTTTGTATGGTTTTATTTCTCTTAATAAATTACCCAGGAATAAAATGGGTGGGACATATGGTTAGTGTATGTCAACCTTTTTATATAATGACAAAACTGTTTTCCAAAATGGTTATACCATTTCACATTCCCATCAACAGTATTTGAAAGTTCCAGGTGCTCCCTAGTTTCCCCCTCTGTTGCGATAACCTGTCTTTTTTAACTTTATGCTTTCCAATAATTATGTAATAGTGTGATTTTAATTTGCATTTCTATAATGACAAACGGTATTGAGAATCTGTTCATATGCTCATTTGCTCCCTATTTCTCTTTTTTGGAGAAGTACCTGTTCAGTTCTTAGCCCATTTTTTAATTAATTTGTTTCACATTTTGATAATCTTTTAAGTACCCTGGTTTTAAATTATTCCCTTATGATATATGTGATCACCTATAAAATATTATCTCCAAATCAGTGGCTTATCTTTTTGTGCTCTTAATGATGGCTTTCAAAGATCAAAAGTTTTCCTTAGTTTGCCAGTTTTTGGTTTATGGATCATGCCTTTTATGTCATATCTAAAAATTCTTAAAGATTAAAGGCCTAAAACATCACCCAGATTTTCTCTTTGTCTCCTTCTAAAAGGTTTATAATTTTAGATGTACACTGGTCTAGCATCCATTTTCAATTGTTTTCATATATGATATCATGTATGGATTGAAGTTCATTTTCTTTCATATAGATATCCACTTATTCCAGAACCATTTGTTGAAAAGGCTACCTTTTCACCACTAAATAGCCTTTGCATGTGTGTCACACATCAATTGATTATATATTTTTCTTTTTCTAAAGATGTTTTTTTGTGTATCTTTTTGGAATCCTTTGCATTACCATGTAAATTTTAGAATCAGTGTGTAAAACCCTAAGAAGTCAGCTTGGAATGTAATTGGATCACATTTAATCAATTGTTCAGTCTAGAAAGAACGGATATCTTAACAATACAGAGTCTTCTGATCCATGAACATGGTATTTCCTTTTCTTTAGGTCTTGTAACATTTTTCTCAAAAATGTCCTGTGGGTTTCAGTTTACAAATTTCTGAAACTTTTGGTCAGTTAGTCCTTATATATTTATTGATTCTATTGGGAGCGATAGCTTTTTGGTTTGTTGTTGTTGTTGCTGTTGTTGTTTTAAAGATTATTTATGCATACAAGAGCTGGGTGCAGGCCAGAGATGCGGAGGGTGACAGGATTCACTAGAGACAGAGTCAGGTGCAGAACAGGCAGATATAGTGAAATACACTGCTGAAGGGAGCAGTGGGCAAGACAGGAGAGGTCTGCTGTGCCATGTGGGTCATCTCCCTGGCTGGGGATCAAACTCGTGCTGCAGTGGTTGCAGATAGCTTCGTAGTGCTTAGTGCTGAGACTTAATCCCTTGCACCACCAAGGTGGCCCTGGCTTTGTTTCAGTTTCCAGTTGTTCATTGTTATGGATTAATTGATTGTGCATATTGATCTTCCATCCTGTAATTTTGGAAAACATATTTATTAATATTTTACTTTTTTCGGTAGATGTCATAATTTTTTCTACAAAGATAGCCATTTTTTTTGTGAATAAAAACAGGTTTACTTTTATCCAAATGAATGTAGATGCCTTTTTTCCTTTAGCTATACTATCTGAAATCTATCTAAAGGTGAATAATAGTAATAAGAATATACATTGTTGCCTTTTTCCTAATCTTGGAAAAAATATATTTAATTTTCCCATTGAGAATACTATTAGTCATAGGTTTTTGTTTGGTACCTTTTATCAGGTTGAGGAAACTCCCTTCTATTTCTAGGTTGGTAAGAGTTTTCATAAAAAATGGATAATAGATTTTGTCTTTTTTAATTAAATTGTTAGTATAGTGAATTTGCAGTGATTGATTCTTGAATTGTACCAACCTTGTATTTCTGAGAAAAATCCACTTGGTCATAAAGTAATATCTTTTTTTACATTTTGTTGGATTGTCTAAAAAAATTAAAAATTAAGAATTTCTGCAATTGTCTTCCTGAGCAATATTGGTCTGTTGTTTATTTTTCATTCCAAAATCTTTACCTGGTTTTGATATTAGAGTAAAATTGACCTCATAGTATTCTGGAGAAATTTGTGCAAAATTATTATTTCATCCTAAATGCTAGGTGAAATTCCCCAATTTAACCATCTGAGCCTGTGGTAATTTTTATTGTTGTTGGAAGGTTTTTAACTATAAAATTTATTTCTTTAATATGTTGAAGAATTCAGAGGACCTAATTATTTTTCTTGAGAACTTTGGTATTTGTATCTTCCAAAATGTATTCATTTTATTGAAGTGGTATTGGAGTAACATAAACTTCCCCTCATTCTTTTAATAGCTGTAGAATCTGTAGTGTTGCTTCCTTTCCCTTTCTGATACTTATTATTTTTGCTTTTTTAAATCAATCTATTGGTCTGAAAGAACCAATTTTTTAATCTTCTGGAATAACTTTTATTGATTTTTCCCCCCATGGACTCTTTTCTTTTTAACTATTTTATACTCTTATCTCTATTATTTCTTTTTTTTTTTTTCCAGTTTCAATTCATTTCCTCTTCCTTGTGTGGTTTCCTAAAGAGGAAGGCTGAGGTTATTGATTGGAAACAATTCTTACTTTTTCTAATATAGGCATTTTAGTACTACAAATTCATCCAGAAGTACTACTGTATCTATTTTTCAAAGAAATATTTTGTGTTTTCACTTTGATTTGTAAGGTTCCAAATACTTTTATAATTTTTTCTTTAACTTATAGGCTATTTAGAAGTATGCTATTTTGTTCTCAGGCATTTGGAAAATTTTGAGAGATCTTCTTTCTGTTGCTGATTTCTAATTTAATTCTATCAAGGTGATTATCTTTTAAACACACTTAAGAAGAATATATTCAGCTCTTATTGGGTGGAATTATCTATAATTTTTAGTTTCATCAAAGTAATGATAGTGTGGTTCCAGTCGTGCACATATTGATGAGTATTTTGGTGGAAACTCTAGAAGACCCACAGGTAGTCTCTGGATTCTTTTTCTTTGCAGCTCAACAGCATTCTCAAAATGTGGTTGGCATTTTGCCCTGCAAAACACTAGCTGGTAGGTCATCCATTCTCAACCCAGTGACCACTGGACTTTTCTAGGTTCCTCCTCCTTACATCACAGTATGGAAACTTTATCCAGGCAGGAAGCTAGGGCAATCAGAGAGCTCACCTCATTTGTTTTCTATCACTCATGTGTCACTACCCCTTGTTTCTTGATGTCTGTTGTAACCTAATTCTGCTTTTTGGTTTATTTCCAGCAGTAGGATATATCCTATCCTTATTACCCCATTTTGTTTCCAAGTAGATATCTCTCAGTGATGGTTTTTAACAGAAAATACATTGTAAACCACTTTGTCCGACATTAACCTTAATCTTATTTATGCTATTTAAGTTATAGACTTCATTGTCATTCTAACCTGATTTCTTAAGCATCAAGTATGAATAGAATAATTTATGAAGGAGTATGTGCAAACCTTCAGGTTTCTTTCTTTTGATCTCTCTCCAACAGACATTCCTATATTCTACTTCTTTATCCCAGACTCCTGACAGTTGAAATGGAATTTTCACCATTTTTTTGCCCAAGAAAATGAAGACTTTGCTATAGTCAAAGCCAAAGGTTCTACATATTGTGTAATATGTATAATAGGTATTGTGTAATAAGAGCAGAAGCCCTTAGTGTTTGGTATAATTCTTTCCTTCTAATTTCTAATTGCCTCTGGAAATCATATTCTTGTAAAAACTAAACTACTATTAAGGATTTAGTTTATCTATTAACACAAGCCACTTGTATTCTTTTGTGTTTCTCTTGCTCCTTTACATTCTTTTTTTTTTTAAAGATTTATTTATTTATCCATACAAGAGCTGGGGTACAGGCCAGAGATGCAGGGGGTGAGAGGATTACCAGAGACAGAGTGAGGAACAGGACAGGCAGGCTGACAAAATACACTGCTGAGGTGAGCAGCGGGTGAGACAGGAGAGGTCTGTTGCGCCATGTGGGTATCTCCCCCGCCGTCTGGGGATCAAGCTCGTGCTGCAGAGGCTACAGATTGCTTCATAGTGTGGTGCTTTACCCCTTGCGCCACCAGGGAGGCCCATGCTTTTTTTTTTTTTTTTTAAATCATAAAGCTCATCAACATAAGTAACTATGAGGCAACCATAGTTGTCCTTGTTGGCTTCAGCCATGATTCTTTCAGAGCACTCTTTTAATGATGAAGGTAGAGAAATAAAGTGATTGGTTGTATTCATAAGCCAGGTATATAAGACCATTTTGAATTTAATACTAGACCAAAATATTTGATTGGCCACCATTGCTTTTCATTTTTTCATTGTTTTAATGTGAAATGAATATATAACCACTAATATTCTTTACACAACACATTCAAGGAAAGTCATCCATCAGCAGTAAGTGTAGCTATATGACTGAATTCATTAGATACCGAGTTCCTCCTATGTAGAGGCAGCATATTATGAATTTTAGAGCATACAAAGATGAGCAAAATCTAACTTTCCTTCGAGGAATTTAATTCAATTTGATAGAGAAACAAAACATACATAGATTGCTAAGAAAGCTAATACTGAGCATCATCTATGTTCAAGACACTCATTTATTATTCTCTTTAATCTGTATAACAGCCCTATTAGCTACTTACTAGTATTTTATCCTCATTTCCATGAGAGAGTTGAGACATAATAAGGTTAAGTCACAGAACTAGAGAGACAGGCAAGGTTTTAAATAGAAGAGTAGCATTATCAGGACCTAACTTTAGGATGATAATCTTCTGATAGAAACAAGAAGTTGGGGATAGGTAAATGACTGCTATTACAGTCACTCATATTGAAATGATCCGCTAATTCCCAAATTGTAACATTTGCACTAGAAAAGGAAGGAGTTTGTAGGTGAAAATAAAGGCAGAGAAAATAAAGGCAGGATTTACAGTATTCGGCAAGTAACTCTTATGTTATTTTGGGGGTATGGAACAAAGATGACTTTGAGGATTTGGTATTCATGGTAGGAAGAATAATGATGCTATTAAATAATTGCAGTGAAAAAAATAACCTATGCTAACCATAACTTCAGTTGCAACATTCAGAGACATCTAAAGTCAACTGGGTTGTGGGATAAGAAGTACAATAGATGGATTAGAGATGGAATGATTTAGGGAAATAAATTATGTTTTCACAGAGAGGGAGAAAAATACCTATTTTTATAGGGAAAAGAGGATGATATAATGGCATCCATAATAAAGTTTAGAGCATTGATTATTAACTTATTAATAATCTCTTCTAGCCAATAAAATTATTTCTAAATCTACTGATTTGCAGCTTCTGTGTCTTATATTTAAACATTGTGAAGTAATTTTATTCTAGGTACGTTGATCTGATTAATTCAACTATTGATAATTAACAGTTTGTCTTTAGTTATATGGGTTTAGAAAGTTGTACCAAATGTAAGAACCTAAGAATTTTAACAACCACAGTTGAAAGAAACCTTGGGAGTTGTGTTTGTCAAGCAACTAGGAAAACCATTCATGCATACCCCACATCCAAACTCCACTGGCAGCCCAAACGTAAAGAACTGAAAGGTCAATCCTCTTCCTGCTGAGTGATGGTTTGTTGACGTATTTTGACACACCGGTACAATGCTGAGAGGATCTGACCTTCCTCCAATACTGAGGGACTTAGATTTGGTCCCAGTACTTGACACTCATTGCATTGCCCTCTTTGCCTCCTCAAACATGAAGTGCTGTCTTTAATAGAGAAATATTAAAAAACTTAATGCACCTGCACGGTTGCTTGTTAAACTTCTCTTGCCTCCTTTCTCCAATTACTATAAAGTTGAAAACCTTACCTTGAACTATTAATGCTTTTAATTAAAAGAAATTAAATTCATTTTTCAAATGATGACTGTGAAAGGAGATTTTTAATGCTTGAATCAGAAAAAACTAAACAAGTCAGTTCTCATGCTGTATGTTTTACATTTCTTATTTTTGTGATAGAAATAATTTTTGGAGTTCAGATGTCTGAAGATTACCTCTAAAGTACAAAATTAATGTGCATAAAAGTAAATTTCAGGTAGCTTTGGAAGAAGTTCTCTCATAGGTATATCATGTTGTAAGATTGAAGAGTTAAGTGAAGGCCAGAAAACTCTCAAGAGAATTTTCTGTCATGCATGAATATGGTCTATGTTGGATTTCTATACTTTGAAGGAGAATTTGAACTAGTTACCCATATAATTTAAAATACAATATCATGGTGATGTGGGGATGGAAAAAAATTATATCATTAAAAAATTTTTTAAATATAAAAATAATTAATCAGCATGTTTTTATCAGGAACAGGTATTCAGAAAGATTTCTTACCGTCTCCACAATTAGTAAATATAAATAATAATATTCTCTATACATTTAGATTGTACTTTGCAAAATGTACAAAAGTTTATGTATTTGTCATAATATTGGAAAAAGGAGTTTTCCAGTATTTCAGTCCTGTTATTTCCAAATGTGATAACTGTCTGCTAAATGAAACTAAAGTACTTTTATTCAAGATGAGTATTTTAGTGGCATACCTAAAATTACCACTAAAATCTTAAAGTACTTACTTGCTTGACTATGACCCATAATATTTTGTGTAATCTCTGGAATTTCCAGTAGCGCTCTGGACATCATGTATCTTTGTTTGAATTCTCTCTGTTTTTGTTTTCTCCACCCTTGCCAATGTTGTCATGTCACTGGCAGCCAATTCCAAGTACCTACAAAGCACTTTCAGTTCCTATCTAGGTGACTGCAAGACTTCGGGTCCAATTTCCTGGTCTTCCTCATTCAGATTAGCCCTCTAAATATGGGAGCTGTGAGAACTGACAGCCTGACACTGCTGTCCAGGCCTAGACACACACACTCCATTGTGCCAAAGTGTGGCACAGACCTTACCTATTTGTGTAATCTTCAATTAGCACCTGTGTCTGATGATGCAGATGTATTTCTCTTTGTAGAGCCTCTATCCACATGGGAATAGTTGAAAACCTCTTTTCATATAAATAATACATGGATTAATTTTACTTCACGGTGATAGGTTTTCCTGTTGAAACTTATGTGGCCAAATTCTCTTTTCTTTTCTAACAATTCTTCTTGTAACCCCTCTTCCAGTCCCACCCCCACCCAGCATGCACCCAAGCATACATACTGATTGCTTGAATAAACAGCAAATCCATTTGAAATGACAGGGAAAGGGTTAAGTCTTGACAATCTTTTTTACTAGGTTTATTAGTGTGTTACTGTCTATTCACTTCTTTCCTCTAAATTCACCCATAGAAACACAGGCATAATAAATTAACCAAATGTTTCTAATATTATGGTATTTATATACATCTTTTTCTCAAAAAGTACACCACAAAGTTCTGTTTTGTTACTAGCTTCCTGTCCTGCCCTTCTTTGATAAACTCTGTGTAAAATTTCTTTCATTGTAGTGAGAAGAAAATATACTCTATCAATTATTTTAAAAAGCAATAATTCGTTATAGTTGATCATAAATGTCAGGAAGCAAAGACCCAGCTGAAGCATTTTGTCACTAATCATGCTGTTTTTCTTCTAATTAGTTAATTTACATTTTACAAATTAAGGGTAAAATTCAGACAGAAGATAACATCATAGCTTTAACTGACCTATATTTGTATCTGCCAAATTTAAGTTAATTAGAAATGTAGATGCTGTTTGTTTTATCTGTCAGAAAAGCTCATCTTTTTTCTTAAAAAAAAAAAAAAGTAGACACACTTTTTTTCCCCCTCAGCATTTATCATCTAAATAATAGTCTTGCCAAGATGGCAGCCTCATAATAAACTCTTTTCAGTGGAGTGATGGGTAATGAAGCTTGCTTGTGAAGGCAGCAAAAAATGTTGTCTGGCCAAATGCATGAATATGATGGCTAGAGAATCAGTGGACTTTCTCAGTCATCAATCTTTTTAGTAGCCTCTTATACATCTGAATATTTTGATAGATGATCTAATAATTGAGTTATCTATCTTTCTAACTATCAGAGTTGCATAAAAATTATTCTCACATGCTACTGAATATTAAATATATTAGGCACCCAGTAAATTTTTCATAAAAGGTCCAAAAGGTGAAAGGTTTTTGTTATTCTATAAATACCTCTTAATATGTAGAGTGTTAAGCCCTTCATTCCCTCTGTGAGAGGCAGGTATGTACTTAAAAAGAAGGACATGTTTAATTTAAGTAACACATACAATAGCGAGTGAAAAGTAAACTCTGGTAAACTTATAGCTATAATTCCGCAGTATAAAGTGGATTGCCCTTGCACACCTAACACCAATGATACATTTAATGTGACACGAATTTCCATACAGGAAACAGATGATGTGGGTATGATTTTGATGCACCATCATTTGGAGAGTAAGGGAACTCTACCAAAAGGGGAAACTTGCATTGCAACCAACTGCCTCTACCTTTTCTCCTGGTGAAACAAAACCAGCCATGTACTCTTTTCATTCCTTTCAAAACTATCCCAAGTATTCATGCATAAATAATTCTGTCCTTTTAAATGGCCTTATATTTTATTTTTTTTTTGTTTTGTTGTATGCTGCTCTATTAAAAATGTATCAACTAGTCTGTTTCACTGGGATTGAAAGTGGCAAGAACAATTGGCAAAAACAGATCAGTTACAAAGTAGGCTTTCCTCTACCCCCCATTATCTCACTTTTTTAAAGATGTATTTTTATTTATTTCTGCATACAAGAACTGGGGTGTAGGCCAGAGGTATGGGGGGTAGGGGGTGAAAGAATTCACCAGAGACAGAGTAGTGAGTAGAACAGGCAGATCTACTGAAATACACTATTGAGGGGAGCAGCAGGTGAGACAGGAGAGATCTACTGTACCATATGTGGGTTAGTTCTCTGGCCGGGGATCAATCTCAGGCTATAAAGGTAATAGTGCTGATACGCAACCCTTAGGCCACCAGGGAGGCCCCTCATCCAGCTTCTTGAAGATGACCTTGCCATGATGACTTCCCAATAATCAACATTAAAACAATTCTGTCCTGGGAAAGCAGGCATTTGTTTGCAGGTCTGAAGAGTTACCAGTCCTGTGCATCTTGAAAGGCACTCAAATGAACAGGGTCTTGTAAATTGGATTTCTATTAGCTAGTCCTGATGATAGCTCTTCATCAGTGGGATGGGAGGAAGTGCTATCAATAGCTCCAGCTCTAAGTATCTCTGTTTTCTAAATGCCACACTTATTCTTGGTGTTTCTTATCCAAAATGGTGATGAATGCTAAAATTACCAGAACTAATTATATTTAAGGTCTTAAATAAACCTTAAAATATGGACAAAACTATTTTAAATGCTTTTCAAATTGAAAAGCACTTGGAATGAAAATCAAAGACACAACGGCCGGAAGCAAATAGGGTAAAAATATCTTAGGTCTTGTTTTCCTTATAGTTCTTAACATTGATTTCACTTCACAGTTGCTCTATCTGTAAAATTTTGGAGTGATATACCGTCTTTCTTTTCATTTTCTAGATTGAAAATAATAAGTGAGAAGAAGACAAATTATAGCAATCCCTCTATTGCTTATATGTGAGGGGCTATTACTCTCTGGTAGTTTGAGCTTTTCTTGGTTGCAAGAATTTTGCTTCTATTACTTGAGGTTGAAAAAGTCCAATGGTCTTTTTGTTGTAAGAGCTATAGGTGGGAATTTTAAACTCATATATTACTTATTTAAAATTATGCATTTAAAACTATTTGAGATGACCATCTTGGGGAAGTTTTAGGGGAGGGAATTATCTTTTATTAATCAAAATAGCAAACATCTGTGTTCTTTCTAGTCTGTCTTTTGATTAGCATGGCCTCATCCATCACTGGTCTTTGATATGAACACCAAGAAGTCATGTTCTATTGTTTTAAATGATAAATATGCCTTTGTCATGAATACTCATAGGCAACCAGGATTTACATCTGAATTGTTAAAGTGTAACTGCCCAGCTCTTGTGATGAGTGACATTATTAGTGAAATAAAGAAGTTTTTAATTTGTCATGGATGGTCCTTAGATGGTGACATGATGAGACTATGTGGGTTGTGATGCTAGAAAAAAATCATCCTTCCCCCACTATTTTTCTAAGATTTGTCATTTATCAAGAAGAGGCAGTCTGCCACGGGAGGTTCTCTGTGATTATTTTTACTTTAGTAACATTAGTCGTCTTTCTTTAGGTTTTATTATGTAGGGTTAATAGCTAGAAATGCTTATCAAAAGCAATACTACTCGAAATAGTAGGCTGCAGGTGATCAGTCAGTATCTAGATCTTTTTTTGTATAACTATTATTGCTAAAGACAGTCTCTTTTTTAAATATGGTACCTTGACATCTTTGCCCTCACACACTCACATCTATTCAAATATAGTTATGTATGTTTATTTATATAAATTCATTGACACATATACACATCTACCTGCACAGTTTTCTGTTAATTTTTAAAACCCTCCACTTCTCAACTCAATTGTTGTATTTGACTCTTCAGCTAAAGAATTAGGACCATTAAAATTTAAAATATTGTGATATCTTTGTCTTGCCTAGCTTGCTTTGGGAAAGATTTCAGCTGACATATACTTACTATATTTATTTCTACATTATTAAAAAGCAGATATCCATATTAAAGTTTTGTCATGCGATAAAAGTTTAGAATGTTTTATGTTTGTAATAAATGGTTCATTCTAATTTATGTATAGAAAGTATTGAGATTTGGTATTTCAACAATTAGTGATCTCAAAAGAAACTTTATTTCTTTTTATGCGCTTTGTCTATAACTTTAAGACATTTGTTTTAAAAGTACAAGGAATGAGAAGTTTTCATTGTTCTTCTGCAACAAAACTGACTGATTGGTTGAATTATCCAAAACAGCCTTTAGCACAGAATGTTAGGGATTTACAAGAGAATTAAGCTTTATATTTTAGTGTGATTCAGTATCTCCATAAAATTCATGATTTCATCATTGTAACAGCCCTACTTATACTAAATTTGGGATCATATTCTTTACATCATGAAAATCTTGAATTTCTTTGTTTGGATTACATTGAATGACAATTTTTTGAAATGTATTTCTTGATTGTCAAGAAAAATAATTTTAAGGCCAAAAATGTACTTTATTAGAAACTAAACCTCATCATCTGGGAATTCTCTTTCTCTTATGTAATTTCTTAGTATTCCCCAGGTCACCTGTTCCAAGGAAAATGAAGTTTTAGTCATGGTTGCTTCCCAACAGAAAACAATCACTTAGCAACTCTAAAGCCAACCCCTTATATTAATTGAGATTTTTGTACTATAATGTTAAGTGTCTGAGTTTTTGAGACCCTAAGGCTTTCACCCAACTTGAAGACAATGATGCCAGTGAGCTTCTGTCCAGAGTTAATCAGCTGCAGAATTTGTAAACTGCACATGTGTCAAAGTTGAAAATGTTAGCACTCTAATAGAAGCTTGAAAAGGTTAGATCTGATAAAAGCCGTCAGCAGTTAAAGAAAGTGATTTATGGGAATGTAATGACACAAAATGCCTCATTTATCACTCATATGTAGATAGGTTAAGGTTCCTGTGTCATACTCTTAAAAACTTGACCACTTCGAATTGTCAAAATAGGTACTTAATTGCCCTTCATCCTTTTCATTTTGAATTTATTTCATTTGAGTTTGGTAATTTTATCTACGATCACTTTACTGTCATTTACTTCATGTGGTTCCATTTAAAGTCATTCATATTTCGGATTTTCAAAAACTGTACATCACTGATCTTTTTGAAGTTTTATTAGCTAAAGCTGTTGTAAGGAAATACTGAGTCAGTCTTATATATGTTAATTTACATTTTTATTTGACACAAATACCATGAAGATATGTTAGCATTTCATTTTCACTTTCTACCACATAATTTTCATTAGCATTTTATAATCTTCTAAATTTCCCTTATAACTCTCCCTAAAAAGTGCAGTATGAGATTTTAAAAGACAGAGCCATCAATTGGTTTACCATTCTAGTGACTCAACTTAATATTTAAGCTTCAAACAAATTAAATTTAATGAAAACCTGTCTGTCTGGTTAAATGATCCTTAAAAAGGATGAAAACAAGAGTTAAGAGACACGCCAGCTTGTATTTATTTCCCAGATTGATTAAAAAACAATTCTCAATTATTTCTTCATGCTTTCTAAGAAAGGTATTTATAAACTTGGAATTGCTAATTGTTTACTTGGTTACTTGATGTCATTTAGTTTGTACATAAATATCCTAACAGTATTAGATAAAAACTATTTTAAAAACTGCCAAAATAGCAAAGTAATGTTATAAAACACAGATTTTATGAATGATTATTACAGTAGTTTACTCATTAGTGTGAAAGGGTAGAATTGTTTAAGGGCGTCTTGGAAATTGCTCAGATCATTCATTAGACTGAGTGTCTCAGCGATCCCTCCACTTGCCCCCCTGTTGCCAAAAAAATAAACTTGAAAACTTTGACAGATTTCAATTTAGAAGTCAAGTATTACATATTTTGCAACAGGAACATCACAGGCTCAACTGAAAGAGAAATCAGAGCTGTATTTTTAACAAGGTAAAGCCATGAAAATAAATAGGGAGGGGAAGAACTGTCCTAGAAAGAGTAATTTAAGAGACCAAATGCAATTGACCTCATTGCACCTTGATTCCATCAAACTAGGAAAAATACATTTTGAGGCAGTCATTGAACGTTGAATATAGATTAAGTGTGAATCTTAACACCAAGAAATTGCTGTTAATTATATTCAGCATGACAGTCATTGTGGTTATCTAAGAAAATATCCAATTTTTAAGAGGTACATGATACTATAGAGGTTGAGTGATATGGAGCCTGGGATTTCTTTTAAAATATTTCAGCAAAATACATAAGTTGAAAGAGCAAGAAATTTAAAAGGGGGAGATAGGATCTAAAAGATGGAGATTTAGTGGGAGAGTTCTCTAATTTTTTATACATTTAAAAATTTTTGTAATAGAAACCATTGATACATCCATTTTGTTCAATAGTATTTTTAATATAAATTTTGTAATATTTTATATTTTCTGCCAATCTTAATTTTAAAATCATAAGATATAATCTAATTTTTTTTAAACTCCAAAGTTTATACAAAACAGTTGTTTAATTGGTTAACATCAAATCCAGTTACAATGTTTTAATCCTGTAGCAAACCTGGTATGTTCTAATAGAACAGGACTAAGAAATTGTGCACATTTATTCAAAATATGACAGAAACCTATTAGCATACTTCTTTGTGCTCTGGAGGGTATGTAGCTCCTAAATGACATTGTGAATCATTTTTTCTTTGAAAAGATTATTTATAGCTTCAGTTCTATATCTTTAAATCATTTATAAATCTTTTATTTTAAGCTTTATATTTTATCTTTGCTTACAAAAGCTTTTTTCTGATTTACAAATATAGTTTCCCAACCCAAGGACAATTAAACCAAATGTGTTTATTTTTAGATAATTCTTCTTCCCTTCCACCCCCCCAAAATTTTGTATTTTTATTTATTTTTATATAATTTATTTATATATATTTTACATCATTGTTCATTTTTGTACAATGTTTGCTTTCTCTTCTCAAAACCTTAATGTTTCTATGATTTTAAATCTGTTTGGATTTGTCTGTCTACATGCATGCTTGTTTTTATCTTCAAACAAAAAAAAATAACCCAAAGATTCCAAACTCCTAAAATATACCTTGATATGGGGAAAATGTGCTCTTAATATGAATTTTTCATTTTCCCTATTTGCATTAATGACAGTTAACCAAATTTATTATTTTTACAATTTTGGTAGACCATTTACATATACAAAGGCAGCACACGAAGCTCCATCTCAGTATAACCTTACAGAGACTCATCATTTATTCGAAGGAGTTTTGTTGTTATTTTTTCAAAATCATGATTAGGAAAAAATTCATATCATATGTGTTTATATAATCATAGGAGTCAAAATTGTCTCAATCTATGAATCTTAATAGTTTGCTCTTGTAACAACTATGAGGAAATGTATTAAAATGCCTTAATTACAGGGCAAGAAAAAGAGAAAGCACAGTCTTTTCGCATATGATCTTTCAATTGTTCACCAAAGGATAAAGAAAGCATTCAAGCGTGGTTTTAAGAACTGTCAGCAATAAGAAAATGCAAGGTACTTTGTCGAGCCTTAAAGACATTTCTGGGAAATATATTTAATTAAAAAGTAAAATAGACTTTTCATTTCAAAGAAATCTTTAAAATGTTATAAAATTTCTTATGTTAATATTTTAATAAGGCTATTATCTTCTTACCCCACATGAGAAAAAGTCATCCATGAAACTATTATATTTGATTCAGACAGTGGTGTATCTTATAAATATTTTTCTTTAGGTTTGATTGAAGGAATGAGAATTACATTTCATTGAAGTATATAATAATTTTGAAAGGCCTTCTATCTCTGATTCATATGTGCTATTCAATCTCATCATAAATTAGAAACATCTAGTAGTCTTCCTACTACCAGCAAAGTCCTTTTATCCAAAGTAAAGTTCAAAATGATCAGAAAAATTGATTTTTTTCACTGTTTTAACATATTCACATATACATTGTTCCCTGTTAGAACAGCATTAATTGTCTGTAATCAGGTATAAGAATTTCAGAAGTATTCTCTCCTTTCCTTAAATTTTCATCATATTTAAATAAACAGAAAAAAACTTACTCTTTTACTTTGAGTTCAGTCGAAAAGTCTAATTAACAGAATGTCTCCAAGTTGCTTTAAAGTAGAGGTTTAACTTCACTGTTTGTGATAAGTAGCTGTGTATAAATAGCCCTAGTCTGTTCTTTCTGTTCTGTCACTGTCAAGGTTTGGGACCTAGTCTGTTGTTACCAAACACACGCACATCAGTATTTACTGACTCCTTCTAAGCAATAAATGTATTCAAGTTTAAATTGTCTTCCTTTCAAGACACCTCCTTCAAAGTCAAATCAATCTCAGAGTTGTGTTTTTAAATAATTACTCTTTCATTGAGAAACTGTTTCCTTACCAGTGTGAGGTGTTCAACCAGTCTATGACCAAAGTATTCACTTTTCAAGATTTTTTTACAAAACTTAAGATTAATTTGGTAGTGTATTTACAGACCTTATTAAAATCTCCAGTGCCTAGACTTCTACTTAAAATGATGCGATGGAACTATCGATGCACAGTTGAGGGAGTGTTTTCCAATTTATCCACGCAGAGATGTAGCCACTAAAATGTCTGCTTTACGAGAAACTCAAGTTTCTCAGTTTAAATTACTCTTCTACAAAAGATACCACAAACTACTTTGTGCTTAACTAGTCATGAGAGATTGAGTAGTATTTGAAAATTTGTTGCATTTTTACTGTAGGAAAAATAATGCGTCTTCGTGATAATGAGTATATGATTTGCATGTGTGCTGTATAAATTCACAATATACATATGCATTCATCATGTTATTCTTTGCACTATGATGAATTATGTCAGTTTATTGCATATGTCTGCATGTACCTCATCTCTTAATTAAAGCATTAATCACTAAAATTACCAAAGATACGTACTTTTAAAATTTAACGTTGATCTTTGCATAGTAATACACATATTATTTCTAATTGGTAGACTATACTAAGACATTTTAAGTAAGGCTTTTCATGTTATGATTCTATCATATCAATTATTTTAAATATGCTTATCTTAGTATATACTTACAACACATTTTTAACCATTTTAAATCATTTTTATTTGAGATTAATTTCCTAAATCACTAAAATTACCAAAGACATACATATGTGCATATATATATGCATATTATATGATCAACTTCAAAATTTAAAAAACACATATAATCTTTCGGTACTTTTAAATTTTAAAGCTGATCTTTGCATAGTCACATACATTATTTCTAATTGGTAGAGTCTGCTAAGACATACTAAGTAGGGATTCCATGTTGTGCTCTTAGCATATCAATTTTAGATGGTATCGTAACATGTATTTGCTCCACCCTTTAACAATTGTGTTGTTTAATAAGTGTTTCTTTCATTTGAGATTAATTATAGTTGATGTTAATTTTTCAACATCTAACATTAGTTCATTTATAAGTAATGAATACTTGCTGATCATGTGATTCAATCCTTTAGAAAGCCACACTTTCACAACAGAATAAAAATTGCTATTGAGGGGGAAAATATGTGATGCTGCTTTGGAATAAAAGGTATAATCTGGTCATGGAGTTTAATTGTTAAGACTGGTATAAAGATAAAGGCATATGTTACAGCATCTCTGCCTATGAGTCCATTTAATTTTTCTTCGAAAAGCATATTATCCATTTACCTCTATTAATATGACATTCACCACTGTATTTCTTCTCAGCCCAAGGCCTGGCTTTTTGCTTCTCTGAGATGGCAAAGGCCTCCCACACACCTTCTTCAAGTCACCCCATTCTCTCTGCTTTGATGTAGAGTTGGTTGTGTTCCCACTTGCCTGCCTAACTGAAAGGCTAAGTACTCTTCAGCCCACTGAACCAGGGCTCCTGAGCTCTTTCATAACCAGCACAGCTCCAGTCTTCTTTTTCTGTGTGGCAGATCCCTCTTCTAAGAGCATGACTTTGAGATCACACACTCCCTCTGTGTGCTGCTTATCCCTATCCCACTCTACTCTGCTCTGGCAGGAACAATTTGGAATACTGCCTCTAGACCTATGAGGCTTCTGTGGACACATGTCTTCTTCTAACTTCCTTTTCTCCAAGTGTCTCTTATGTTCTGCCCCAGTGTAACCTGGAGTCAGTTATAGTCCAACTAGTTACTATCCAATTAGTGCCTGTCTATCCCTATTAGGCAGATATGGGGTCAGACCACAGTACAGGCTTCTTGGGCAGCTTCAAGCTGCTTATAGGTCAGCTGACAATTGCCTGATCAGCCTGTAATATCCAGGAATGTAAGGTCATTTAACCCAAATAGGAAAGCTTACATGCAGGGAACTGCCTGGAGCTACTTTTTTTCAAAAAGAGGTGAGAGTCCCAGTTTATCCCATAAGTTCATATTTATGAGTGGAAATATAACATAGCTTGAGTCTACATTCACAACCAAAATCACCATGTTAATAAATCCAGTGGTTGGTACTCAGAACTCACCTTTTTTGACCTTTTAGCAATACTCTACACAACTTATTGGTGGTTCCTCGAAACTTTATCTTACCAGATTCTGAAAGTTAAAATCCTCTTCTGTTTCTCCCAGCCTTAGTGGCCATTCCCTCTCCATCACCACTTGTGGCTTCCTCTTCTTGTACCTGTTCTCTTAATGATGGAGAAATATATAAGGAATCCAACTATATTTCACTATCTCTACTGCTACCACTTGGTTGTCACCATCATCTCTTTCCTGGATTATTGGAATGACTTCCTAGTTGGTCTTCCTGCTTCCTCCCTCACTCTCCTTGGGTCATTTTTCAACATAACCTCCAGATCAGCAAATATAAGTCAGATCATGTTAATCTTGTGTTAAAAATCTTGCAGTGGTTCTCTAACAAATCGAGAGTAAGAACCAAAGTCCTTATGTTGCCCTTTGCCGACCAGCACAATTCTCTCTAGTTATCACTGTGACCTCATCTCCTACCTCATTTCCTCAGTCCTCCTCATTGCAATTGCATCAGCCACTCTGGTCTCTTTGCTATTCCACAAACTTGCCAGATCCATTTTTGCTCCAGGGAAGGTCTTTCTGACCAACTGTGGTAAAATAAATTTTGATAAATGTTGGAATTGAATTGCGTTCTACCGAATTAAATTGGACCCTGCTGCACCTCAAAAATCAGACTGTAACTTTGAAAATGGTCTTCACGTGTACTTCTGTTTTGTGCACAGCTCTATCTAGCCTGTGTGTAATTTGAGGCATTGACTATTTGGACTGTAGGTTATCGCTGAAGATTTTCTGGTATATTGACCTGAGGGTCGATAGGAGGCTAAAATATCTAGCCTCCTATATCCCCAAAGTAGCTGAATTCCTATAAAGCCATCCCCACTGCTTTTGTCCACATCAGCAAGGCAGTAAGCAGTAAGGGTAGATAAGTGGTTATGTTCTTATTGTCTGTATACTTCAGAGTGTATATATGGCCAGATTATGATAAGTGGATCCTAATGACAATGCAACCAATATATTCACAGAATTTCAACATCAGAGTTTTTGTATGTATTATGATAAAACTAGAAGGACAAAAGTGCAGTTTCCCCAGCATTTATAAAAGCAGCGATTCACTTTTACCACTAAAATATTTAAGTTAAATACTTCATTTGTTTTCAGCATAGGGTGAGAACCCTATAAAAAGATAAGTAAATTTGCCATTGCTTTCCATTAAGCACCCACTCTGTGATAATTACTGAACTTATAAAGACAAGATGCTGGCCTGGATCAACTTATTGTATCTCCTTTCAAATTTACTTAACAATGTGTTCAACTTTGGTATCTTTTAAAGTCTGAATCATGTAATTCTCACACCATTGCTATATTAAACAGAACTTTCAGTACAACTGTTAGTTTGCTTTCTCATCTGTATCAATTATTCTGTTGCTGACACAGATTACATGTATCTATAAAAAATTTTATGAACGTTTTATTTTCATATACCATTAGTTAATATATGTTTCAAACTGATACCTATCAGTTAAATGTGTTCATTTAAAAATACTGTTTATCAAAAAAAATTCCATCTTAGAACTGTGTGTATGTTTTCATAATTGTGCCATAGTTGAGCCCGCAAATTTTTTTTAAGTTAATTTTTGGTGTACCTCTTAAATGTTTGGAATAAATTAACCCCTGGTATTCTTGTGTTTGCACTATAGATTTTTCTCTCTCACTGTGTGTATGTGTGTAATTTGCTTTCTAGATAAAATGTGTCATTTTTATTTAAATTTAATTTTCAAATTAAGATTTAGAAGTTACAATTATCCTGGTTGATAGTTTTTGTTATTATTGCCTTATAATAGAACTTCCCTGAGGTAGTTAAAAGAATTTTATGAATATTTCATCTACTATCCCCTCACCTATCCCAGATCTCTCCATTGGACACACAGGTCTAGAGAACAGGATCTGCATACTTTGAGTTTAAATGCTGTCTCTGGGGCAATGCAGTTAGGCTTTTTAAAGCAAGTTGCTGGCAAAATTATAGTTAGTGTTTAGAAATATTGTTAAGTCATAGTGTGGAAGACCAATCAGAAGTGTTTGGTTTGTTGGAGTATAGTGTTTGCTTTTTTCAGGGGGGATTGTATATTTGGGGATGTGGAGAGAGAAAAAAGACACAAAGGGAAACTGAGTGAGAGGCTATTTCTGAAGTTCAAGCGTGAAATGGAAGAGGAACAAAAGCAGTTCAGAGGACGTAGAAATAAGGAAACGTATTGATATTCAGCACATGCGTTTTCCTATCACGGTTAAATTTATGTTGGAAAGTAGAAGTCACAATGGTGTGATTAAATGAGAATATTGAGTAGCATAAAAACTCTTTGCCCTTTTAGGTCAATTTATTTGCCCTCAGGCTTGAACCCAGGGCTTCCAGTTTTTGATGTCCTGTTTTCTTTCACTTATATCACTTATATTCTTTCACTTTCATTTATATCAAAGAGAAAAAATAAAACCAAAATCATCTGTCACCTGTGTATCATGTATAAATCTCTCCGTATACATATACACATGTACACATTTAGACACTTTGAGAGTTAGATGACAACACAGTACTGCTGCAAGTGGAAATATTGTCTACCAGAAATCCTTATGAAACATTTTTAAATAACCAAAACATTTTCAAATCATTGGCAGTTTCTTAGCAGTTGGTGCTTTTTTTAAAAAATGTTTCAACCAAGGTGTTTCCTCACCTTAAACAATGAGTGGCAATGTTTGGGAAAATGTTATGTTATCTCTAAATAAAAGTTGATGGTTCCCATAATATTTGTGACAGACATCTCTGGGTGAGAAAACAGTTTGCCTTGCAGGTTGTTCCGAAATCAATGTATTTTCAAAGCATTTAAGTGAAGTCACAGAATTCACAAAAATAGAGGTTGCCTGGATTTCATTGGTCCAGGGATTTCATTCACCCCATGCTCTGACTTTTCTCAAAGTGATGCTTTAACCTCTTCCTTTCATTAATAAAGGACTGTGTCTCTATCTTTGAAAAGTTTTATGAGCCCAATCCCTGGAATTAAGCAGAGGGTTAAAAAAAAAAATCACACACCCTGGTGGTGCAAGCAGTTACGCACAGCACTGTGAAGCCATCCTTAGCCTCTGCAGCATGAGTTCCATCCCCCTCTGGCCAGGGAGCTACCCACATGGTGCAGCAGACCTCTCCTGTTTAACCTGCTGCTCAACTCAGCAGTGTATTTCAGTCAGTCTGCCTGTTCTGTCCCCCACTCTGTCTCTGGTGAATCCTCTCACCCCCCCATACCTCTGGCCTGTACCCCAGTTCTTTTATGAATAAATAAATAAATCTTCTTTAAAAAGTCACACAGAGAGAATTTTTACCATTAGCGAAGACCTCCGCTACCTATAACCTCATTTTACTAGTGAGGAAACTGAGGCCCAAAGAGATGACATCACTCACCATGGAATTCTGTAATCTGTGAGACAGGCAAACATTTAAAAACAGAAAGGTTTTTTTTGTGTTGACATTTATGGTATGAATTGTTTTCAGTTCAGAAGTATTTAGTATATATCACTTACCTATCACCTTGACAGAGAGAGCTATCTAAAATACTGAAGCATAACATTTTTCTTAATAATTAGTAGTGGCCAATAATATTATTGAACCCTAACTCCAGCCACATGCTGACCTAATACAGGACCTGAAGATGTTTCACGCTGAGTCTTGTTGACTTGCTGCTCTCTGTGCTGTGCTGTGCTATGCATTAAAATCAACTAATGATAATGAAAAATGGAAACATGAAGGGGGATATTCTAGAAATTATTTCCTTCAGTAGTTACAACCCAGTATAGACAAGTAGAAAGGGAAAAATTTAGGGGAAGAGAATGACTAAGTTTGATTCCTATTGTATGGCCTTGGGCAAATCACATGATTTCTCTAATCTTTTTTTTTTTTTTTTAACTCATCAGTAAAATGAACTCAAAAATTAGATTTTTTGAGGATTTTGTGAGATCAAGTATATATAGTGCTTGGCACAAGAAGCACATTTGATAAAAGGTAACTAGACATATTGAATACTGCTTTAATTAAACTGGTATATAACAAGCCACAGAAAATAGATGTTGCACTGAGGTGTTTTTGCAGTCATTCCTGACTCTTAGTTTGTGACTTTCTTAGACTCCTCTGCTGTAGCGCTAACACTGTAGTCATATGTTCCACTCTGCTCAGTGTGAGATTGCAAAGAGTCTGAACACTTCTTGCAGGACAAAGCCAACCCACTAATAAAATGTCTCCTTGCCCAAGAGTCCTGACAAAATTTGCCTCCAGGAAGGGATTTTTTTTGTTTGTTTATTTTCTGTTTTATTTCTTCCCTCTTCCAACAGCTATTTCCTTATTTTTGAACAGGGGATTAGTAATTTCACTTTCCCAGATCTCAGATACTTGAAAAATAATCAGGGTCTTGTGGATTTTGAGGTCTGTTGTTGTTGTTGTTGTTGTTGTTTCAGTTTTAGATGTAAGTACAAAAAAAAAAAACCACACAGCAATAAACTAGAGGTATATTAACCACTTGAGATTATTTCAGAGTAAAAGCTGGATCCATCTGACCTCTGATTTGAAGATCAGTTTTGGAAAAACACCATTACCACAGACTTGTAAAGTTTGCAAAAACTGCCGACAGACCCAAATATGTTAAAGGTTGTAATCTCTTGAAAGGAGTGGGTTGATTTTCCTGTTGCCCCTACTATCAACTTTAACCTCCAACCTCCTCCAGCATGTATCACTCCAAATAAAACTGCTGAGGTTTGACAAGAGGATATAAAGTCACTAGGCCATCGCACAGGGATGGCCACATGATTTTCCTCAACCTGAAATGAATGCTCTGTAATTTGGGCTTTTCAATAGGAAGTCATAAACACTCACTCATATCGCTTTAGTTTTAATAATTACTGTTTAAAAAAAACCAGAAATATACATATTAAATGATGTTTGACAACTGGAATTTAGTGGTTTTGTTATTGGTTGTCTTTGACCATTAACTTGGATTTCTGTTCTTAATTTTGATGTATACGATTTCAAGCAAGCAGCATATGATACTGATATAAACATGGCATTTGTGTACAGCATTATAAATGAATTTTTAGCTCGTGATTAAGACAAACCAGATGACAAAAAGCAAACAATGCATATGTGTTGCTCTACTGACTTTAAAATAATCCCCTGCACTGGATTCACCTGCAGTGCCTTTCTGCTCTTAAGGAATCAGGGACATGTGGCTCATGTAGCATAGAAGGTCACCGGGGTTTCTGAAGTTTCAGTTACTTGTATAGATTCTCAAGTAATTCAGCTGTCTGTGGAAATTATTCATTCTACGCTAGATAAACGCTATCTTATGAAGGCTCTGGCACCATTCAGTCTGAACTGAGCTAATTTGTGTTACTAGTCTCTGAACCTTAGGAATGGGGAAGTAGCAGCACTAGGACAGTGATTCTTGCTTTGTTTTGTTTTTGTTCTTTTTTAAAGATTTATTTATTTATTTATGCAAGAATCGGGGTACAAGCCAGATGCACGGGAGGGTGAGAGGATTCACCAGAGACAGAGTGGGGAGCAGAACAGGCAGACTGATGAAATACACTGCTGATAGAGCAGCGGGCAAGACAGGAGAGGTCTGCTGTGCCATGTGGGATTCTTGCCGGCCAGCCGGGATGGGACCCACACTGCAGAGGCTGCAGACAGCTTCACAGTCCGGTGCTCAACCGCCTGCTCCACCAGGGAGGCCCTTGACACAACTTTTATGTAATGTTTGTTATACACCAGGCACTCAAGGATAAATCTGAGTCCTGCCCTCAAGGAGCTCATCTAAGCTTCTGCTCCTTTCTGAGCAGGATCCGGAGTCTAGAAATGACCTGTGTGCTGATTTGGTGTGGTGGGGCACATGGCAGAAGGGAGGGGAAGGATCTAAGAAGGTAGAGGAGATGGGAGGAAAGACTGAAACAACAAAAAACTGTGTGGGTGTGACCTGTTAGAATTTGTAGAAAACTAGACTTTTACAAACTCCTTATGGTAAAAACTGTTGACTATTAGGAAAGCTCCCTCCTCTCCACCCGCCCCATTGAGCAAGTGCAGATTTTATTGTATAAATCTAAATGGTAATCATTAACACCAGCTGTGGTAATCTAGTGCCTTTATTCAGGACTTCCACAGTCCTCATTTTGTTGGCGCCTAACCATTTGTCTAGGAAACAAAACATTTTAACAGGTAGGGAAGCAAAGGCTCACAAAGATAAAGTAGCTTGTTCAAGAGTGCTAGGATTGCTTTGTTTATTATTTGACGCAACTTTTATGTAATGTTTGTTATACACCAGGCACTCAAGGATAAATATGAGTCCTGCTCTCAAGGAGATTTTAGTCAGATATTGTGGTGTGAGGGTCTTGTGCTCTGGGAGACTGGTGTGCAGAGTGCATTGGAACCACTGAGGCAGTGGCTTGAACTCAGTCTGCAGGAAAGGGAGGTGGGTTTGATCTAGTTGTCCCCCATACCAATAAGAAGTTTGAAAACATTAACTGTTAGCCAATACAGTCTTCTGTTCCCGTTAAACTTCCTGAATCGCCAATTCCAGAACTTTTTAAGATTAACAGTTATACACTTTAAAAGACACAAGAATCTACTAAACTAATTAGGAAAACCATGGAAGCCAGTAGTTGGAACTGTGGCACTAGTTGAGCGGACAACTCAAAAGGTTTTAAAAAAATCATAGGAAGAAGGGCCTCCCTGGTGGCACAAGGGGTTAAGCACTGCACCGTGAAGCAATCCGCAGCCTCTGCAGCATGAGTTCAATCCCCCTGGCCTGCCAGGGAGCAACCCACATGGCAAAGCAGACCTCTCCTGACTCACCCGCTGCTCCCCTCAGCAGTGTATTTTGTCAATCTGCCTGTTCTTTTCCCCACTCTGTTTCTGGTGAATCCTCTCACTCCCCCTACCCCACATCTCTGGCCTGTACCCCAGCTCTTGTATGCATATATAAATAAATCTTTTTAAAAAATGATAGGAAGAACAATAAAAAAATGTTTTACTTTTAGCTAATATAAAATGCCCAAATCCTCTAATTTTTGTTTTATATGTCTGTCTCTTGATAAAAAGAATATAGAAAGCTAATGAAGCCTTCAAAACTCATGGGATGAGACAGGATAAGGAAAGCCCTTTCTGATTGATTTGAGATTTTAAACCTCAGGTCAACATACACAAAATGAATTTTTGACTACTTCACCAGGATCCTTTGCTTTTACTTTTACTGAGAACTTCATTCCTTCTATTTTTACTGATAGAAGCATACATGTAGCACTAATAATTTGAAACAGGCAGATGTGTGATTGAGGTGAGAATCAGCTCATAAAACCATAGGAATGTTGTGTATCCCTGGAAAAGACATTCCTTTAATAGTACACCTTGTGGGCCTCCCTGGTGGTGCAGGGGATTAAGACGCAACCTATGGGGTTATCTGCAGCCACTGCAGCACTAGTTCAATCCCCAGCCCTGGAGTTACCCACATGGTGCAGCAGACCTCTCCTGACTCACCTGCTGCTCCCCTCGGCAGTGTGTTTCAGTCAGTCTGCCTGTTCTGTTCCCCACTCTGTCTCTGGTGAATCCTCTCACCCCCTGCACCTCTGGCCTGTTCCAGTGGTGAATCTTTAAAAAAAAAATAGTACACCTTGCCACATATGGGAAGGGTTCCAGAGTTTGTCTGTCTACCAGCCCCTTCTTTCTAGTTGTGTAGCCAGAAAATGCCAGGGTCAGGTTTCCAGTCACTCTCGGAAGCCAGCTGAACAGAGACAGGAATTGAATCTGTAACACCCACTTTAATTTCAGAAAGTTAGCAATCTAAGAGAATGGGGACATTTTACCCTAAAATCTCATTCTGACATCTCATCTCCAACTGGCCTTTTTTCTAGTGAGCTCAGCAAAGATAGTTAATTATAAGCAAACCTTCCACCACCGCAGCCCACCACAGTTGGCACCTTCAACAGTTTGTCGTCACCTCTTTGTTCACGTTGACCCAGGTACACCCTGTTTTCCTAGACCTGGGAAAACATCTTTGTTCTCCTGATGGTGTCAATGTTCAACACTTCCTCAGGTATCGCTGAGGCAGGACTCTTAGTTTAAAACAAGAGTTTCAGTTCAAAGCAGACAGATTATTAATCGCATAGTGTTGCATGTAGCCTCTACTGTGTGTACATGCTAGGTATGGTGCCACTCCCTTTCTCCCAGCCCCTATTAATTGCATGTAGCATTTCCATGTCAGAAAAAAATGTATGTATGTACAAAACTGTGACTTAATAGATTCTCCCCACCAATAGCAACAATGAAATTTAAGATCCTAAAATGAAGCGCAGATTAAAAAAGAAAGTATTCACTTTTTGCTTGAGGATACAAGAGAAAGATCTTGTGTCAACTCTCTTATGTCTTGTACAACCTTTTAGGCATTGCAAGACAGCCAGTGAGACCTCTAAGAATAGAATAGAAACAGAATCAAGCAATAGAAAAAGTTGAGGCTCAAGTTGAGATCTTGAGGAAAAATAGAACGCTCTTGGACCAGAGCACATATACGTGTGTATATGTGGGAAAGTGCTGTTCTAGTGCATTTTTGCCACTATATTTTAGCTTCACTTGTAACTGGAAGCTCACACTGTTGGGGAGTCAACCTTCACATTATCTGGACAGGGTGCCTGGGTAACCCTGACTGAAGATGTTTCTGTTCCTGGACCTTCTCAGTCACTTCTTTTTTAGGAACAGAGCACTCCTGATTTTTGAAGATCACAGTTTCTGACCAGAGATTCAGAAATTCAATACACTTCGTACTGTGTATCATTTTGTGGGCTTTTGGGAACAAAGATTCCTTCCAGCCAAGGAAGCCCCAGATAAAGAAGAGATCTGATTCTTCCTTCCTCCTTGTTCTTTTATTCACCCTCCTGACAACACCCACCATCACTCTCACCCTGGTCTTTATGCACTTGTGCTAGACCTTCTTTGCCCCACACCTCACTTTAGGTCCCAAGATGTAACAGTCACTTGCCTTAATGTGAGTCTTTTGTGCCTCCCTCATCAGCTATACTTAAGATCTTTTTCTGTTTTAGCAAGGGTAAATTGGTCTTGCCTTCCAGAAAAATTCCTCAAGGCTGATTTCCTACTCAGGTCAGCTTTTCTAAAGTCTCATAAGATCCCATGGAGATGGAAAGAAGGGATGTCTTAAGAATCTCCATCAGTCCTTTGAGAATTATGGGATTGCTGGAGGATAAAGGCTGTACAGATGTCCCTGGAGACACAGCCCCTCCCCCCCAAGGCCCAGATAACTGCCTTGCCTTTTCTCTTCCCCATCTTTTTTTAAGGGGGAAAAGTTAATTAACAGGAAAGTCAGAACATAGTACTCTCCACCATAGTATCTACCTACATTTAAATGACTTACATTCAGTTTCCCATACCTACAGGGTCTTTAAGCTTTTATCTATGCAGGGTAACTGTTCAACTTGCACTAAAGTAATATGAAATATCATTTTATTTATTTGATGAGTCAGAAGGTACCTCAAGTTTACCATTCTAGAGTTTTCTATATTGGAACATGGAGTAGATGAAACTACATCTGTCTGCATTGACCCCCAGGCATTTAATCTGTTGATCTTCTCCCCCACCAGCTAACTGACAAAGAACAGTATCTGTTTAGAAGTGATTTTTGATCTGTTGAATATTGGTGGTGAATAGAAAACAAATTTAAATGTCAAGTAGCTGGAGCAGGTAGAAGGGGAGCAAATGAAAGCTGCTGCTTTTATGGGTTGCTGAGAGGTGATAGCTCTTAAAAAGCAGTCTGCTAAGTGATCCCAAGCTAATGCAAATTAACAGTTGTTTTCTTTCAGAACTGTATGACTGAATAAACATTTACCATTTGTTTCACTTCTACTCATCTCTTAAAACAGTTGCTACAGGTCTTAATAGTAAGACTCGAAACATATAATGTATTAGCCTTGGCACATCAAAATATTGTTCATCTTCCAAACTTGAGATATTCCAGTTTGGCTTCTCACTGAGTTTATAATGTTCTGAGGGGATGTATCTAAAAATGCATCTTACTAATCTCCTGGAATTGATTTAAAAAAAAAAAAAAAAGAGTCCTGTTTAACTTGTCACTATTCCCAGCTTAAACATGGTCTATCAATTGTGAGATTGATGGGCATTGTGATACATTTCAGTCTTAGGAGGGGCCTGAATAAGAAATTTAAACCACTGGCTAATACATTGGAAGTAAGACCTATGATATTTGTGCAACATAATGAGGTTAAAAATGGAATTTCAGCCTCCGCCTTTTTGTATATCCTTTCACATGATTTGGTGTGATCACCTTTTCCCACAGCACCACCGTGACCACTGTGAGGGGTAAAGAATCTCAGCAGCTGAACAACAGTATCAAATAAATTCATTTTAGGAACTCTCCTTAAAGGTTTAATTCCAATCGTTAACATTCCTAAAGTTGGTGGTGTCTGCCAAGTGCTCAGCTTTTAGTTCACATGCAACAAATTTAGCATGACAAAGTTGCTCCTGGTTTTGTTTTTTTGTTTTGTTTTGTTTTTTGGTTTCTGCTTTTTTTTTTTTTTTTTTTTTTTTGCAAATGGGAAACCTGGAGCCCCAAGTGGAGCCTCACACGGTAAACTGCAGAATGGAGATGGCATCCTAGAGATACAGTATGAGGGATTATCTGGGATCATGTAGATGGTTTGCGGTTGCCTTTGTATGGCTACTGGGTTAGATCATTCTTGGCAAGTTTGGTGAATTAGTATCCTATTCCTGAGTCCCATTTCAATACCTAGTTTGGAACTTTTCCACTCCCTGAAAACTTCTATTGAAATTTTTATGAATGGTATTTGCATAGACAAAATGGAATCAAACTATTGACATGTAGTGTTGTTTTTTTTTTAAAGCAAATTTATGTGAATGGTTTGTCAGTAGAGATAATTTAGCCAAAGGCACCTGTCTTCTCTAAGGGCTTTGCCTGAAAAGACTTTTAGGGCGAGCTTGGTGAATTTTTTGTCCTTAAAATAAAGCTGTTTTTGAGGTATGAGAGAAGCTTAGTTTTTGAAATGGTACAATGAATAACAAAGGCCCCTTTTCACCCCCCAAAAAGGACTAAAAAGGACATTTGTTAGACCCTTGAGGAAGAATTGCGCTATTAACATAAAAGTCTAGATAGGAGAAAAGGGAAAATTGGAGGAAGAGGAGGAGCAGGTAGTACTCAGAACACAGGACTCTGAAAACAAGTTCTTTTACAAAGACAGTTATGATCAGACTCAGAGCCATAACTCCCAAAGATGTTTATGGTGAATAAAACAGCTGGAAGATAAAACTTAGCAGAACATTCTGTCCCGCGTCTAGACTTTCTCTTGGGTGTGCGTGTCTCTCTTCTGGGTTTGCCTCTTCTCCCCCAATGGCCCTAGAAGTGTATTCTAGCAGACAAGTGGCCAATAACTGCTCTTCTTAATGGAGGTCGTCAGGTGATTTGTATTTCTGGATTTTTTAGAACAGACAGAGCTTATCATTGATTTGAAGATGGAAAATACCACTATTTCACCTCCCCCTGTCATTTAGTGGATGTGGTTCTCGAGTATGGCCAGAATTATATGTGTGTTAATGTGTCTTGAGCCCTGACCTAAACTGCAGATGAGAAGGCTCTTTAAATATTAAAATGCAGAACAAACGGAATTGCTTATGCAGTAGGAAAGTGCACAGTATTCTAAAGTCAGGCTGAACCTTTTTATGAGGGGAAGCTACTGCAAATACGGTTCTGTCCAAATGTAACTTTTGGAGAACCCCATCCTGAATGAAAAGACTAAATTGTTAGTGTGTCTTCCTTTATAAAAGAAATTCAAGTTACAGAGTATCTAACTTCAGAGTTGTCAAATCTGTTTATCCCTCTTACATGTCAAAGTTTAAGTGCTGTGTTTTGTATATACAGTCATCACGATATTTGAAAAGGCTATAAAGAAAAGCAATTATATAATTGTTTTAAAGAACCTAGAAGCAAGGATAAAGGCTTCCAGAAACCAAGAGAGCAGTACTAACAATTAGAGCACCTGAAGTCAAGATGCAAAATTCTGTCCTAATTATTGGTGATGATTAATTAAGCATAAAGTTACAAGCTTTGCAAGAATTTCAGAATTATTTTTCTTTTGATTTTTCTACCAAAAAAAAAAAAAACCCACCCCATCATTTTCTATTTTAGCAGTTTCCACAACTTAAACATTAAATTCTTATTGTTTGATTTCTGTTATATTAGTAGTGTGTGTTTTGCAATTCTAATCTTCACGTTTTTCTTTCTTTATCACTGAAGTAGGCCTTTTGAAGCTGGGAAATTTTTCATAGCAATATTGACAGTGTTCACATTTGCATGATGACAGCCAAGGAATGGAGCAGTAATTTTTGAAATTGCAGAAGTATTTAGAACACTGATAAAAGCTGAAATATATTTTTGATGGATTGAAGTTAAGCATACATGATTTTTCCTGCTGTCAAAAGGCTCTGAATTTAGTGAATATTTGCCTGCTGTGAGAATGCAAGATTAACATCACAACCATCACCCGGGCACCCAAACCCTGCAATTTAATAGCTTTTTAGGTTCTTTCCTTTTTCTAAACAGCAATTAATCTCATTTTAGTACAATTTTCTCGTTTCTGAAGTCGCTCATTGAATCGCTGTTTTGTTCATATTTGGCTTCAGCTCCTCTGCATAGTCATTAAAGTCCCAATTAATGTCACCTTTAGCTGAAGAGTACTCATTTTTATTGAGAAAATGACAGTTGCTGCCATGAGTAGTGCAGTGTAATATACATTAATTGCCCTGTAACACTGGTAATTACGAGTTTTTCAAGCCTCTCAGTAAACTGTCATGCCTAGACAAGACTGTGCTAAAATAGATTACTCATTAGGGAGACCTGTCCTATTTTCTGGTGGGTTCTTAGTGTTGGTTTAAAAAAAAAAAAATCTTGAGCTTGAACAAATAGTTGCCAAGAGCAATTTCCTACAACAATATCCTTGTGTTGGGTTTTTCAGCCATCACTTAAGATTGCGGTCAGCAAACAGACAGGGTGCAGTGGACTCTACAGATGTTGAGTCGTGAGCATTTATTTATGTGGCTCACAAGAGTGAACTTAACGGTGCTTCATTCAGGGTTGTATGCAGCGTGTAACTGAAGAGTCCTCCTAGAGGGTGTTGTGTTAAAACAGGTTCATTCCCTGGTGTGTGGAGAATCTGAGAGATCTGCTGTTCCACACTTGCTGAGTCTTAATCACCTCAATGCTGAGTCCAGCAAGTGATGCCTTTATTAAACAAATCCATATGAATACTGGAGTAGGTAAATAGCTTTGACACTGATATATATATATATATATATATATATATATATATATATATATATATGGTTGTAAGGTGCAGTTTACAAAAAGGGGGCAACCATTCATTGGCAGGTACTGAAAAAATCTTGCATGTGCAATAATTAGGTCCCAATCTTTTTCAAATCTACAGTTGCTGACTGGTGTATTTGGCAGCAGATTTTTTTTTTTTCAATTCATGTTCCTAATTTCACTGTGGATATAATTTTTCCGTTCCCCATTTCTGTCATAGTTTATATATTGCTGTTTTAACACAAAATAGTCAACTTTCAAGACCAGAGTTGCCCGGAACTGAAAAAAGGAAAACCTTTGTTGTATCTTTGCCTAAAGCAGGTGTTATAACAATCTGCTCTTTCCCGCTCTCTCTAAATGAATTTTGTCACAGCCTTTCAAATTTTCTTGTGGTGATGAGCTAATGAAAGTAGATAGTACAATTTGTGCTGACCAGGTAGCAAGTGCCAGCTCACAGCTGAGGATAGTTTAGAAAAAAATAAAAAAATAAAATATAGCATTATATCACTGATTTACCCATTACACAGCATTAATAGTGAGAGACCTTGGTGTGTTTATCTGTTTGTATTGGTGTGCATTTATCGAATTGTTTATGACAAGACTAATTGGGGTAATTGTAGACACTGAAATTACCTGTCAGCTATATGTAACCACACTCCCTTTCTTTCTGACAAATGATGACAACTGAGGGACCCCATAGCATTACTCATGATGGCTTTTCGAGTGGTAATAAGGACAATAGGGGCCTGGCTAATTTGACATGGACAGCCTTCACAACAAGAAGCCAGCTAAATGACTTGTCAGGAGGGGAAAGAAGTCAGAAAAGTAATGGAGTCCCCCATGGCGCTCTGACAGGGAGATGAGGCAATTTCAACAGAAAGTGAAAAGGCTTCAGTTTGTCAAGTATTTAGAACAATCAGAGAACAGCTAGAGGCTGGAACCTGACAATAAATTTGTGAACCATGGTAGCAGCTTCATACAGGTCAGTTACTTCATAATGGCTGCGCTCCACTCGTAGGGGTCTGACTCGTCAGGTTCTTCACATCTACCAACCAGAGCTTTGTCACCTAAAATTTGTGCTCTGTTTTACATGATGGGAATAATGGTGAGGGTTAGGGAAGCTCAGAAATAGAACGGTGGTGTGAGTTGCAGTTGCTAGAATGTTGAAGAATAAAGGTCTCTTCAGGTAACGTGACAACACAGCACTTACACAACCATGTGTTAACTCTGCCCTGGTAGACGGGAGTCACTGGGTTGAGCCCACCCACTTCTCAGTGTTATTGGTCATTTTCAAAATACAATGTTGCTGCTCATAGACTAAAATAGCACTAGCAGCGCCTTTTCCTCTTATTAGAGCAAGCAATATAATGCTGATCTCATCCCAAGCCAGATAACTGATGCACAAGGATTAAAACTGCCCCATTGTCCCCTGTACCTCCAAAACTGGAAGTCGTTTCTGACCCCGATATGGAATAGGCATAAGCACTGATAGCGAGTGATAGTTCACTCATTGTCTTGAGTTTCTGTTTTTATTAGGGATTCAAGATGCCCCCACAGTCTAAAAGTAGAACATTCCCGTTTGGTATGTCTTGGTAGATTATTTCTGGGGTCCAGGAATACTCAAAGAAATTTCCATGTAAATTCACAGTAATGGTGTTTCCAGATCCAAGTGCAACCTAGCAAACTAAACCAAACAAGAAAATTCTGTTTTCTGAAATTAGGACACGTGTGATATCCTCATTGTAGTAAATCAGGTTTCTAAACTGGGTGAACCACTTTACCTCTCTGTGCCTCAGTTTCCTCATCCATAAGATGGGGAAAGGCAAATTGGTCCAATTTATGTAAAAATATTTTGCAGGATCTAAGATTGCATGATCCATATGCACATACAGGTTAGGATTTTTTATACAATTTGATGCATCATATGCTCTTTCAACAGATTTTCTTCCCCCTTGAGCCCTTGCAAAGGCAACCAACCCTTCACCTAAAGAATAGGTCCCTTTGTGTTTAATGGGATTTTTTGGGGGGTAAAAGATTTCAAAGCATTTAAAGCATACAATCTGCCCCACAGTATCATTTAAGGAAAATATGTATTCACTACACTTATTTATACTGTCATTTGTGAGTTTTGACATTCCTATAGCTAAAGAATCCTTTGTAAATATATACAATATAACACCTTACTACATATTAAATTTTCTCAGTATAACTGAAAATAACATGGCTTTAAAAATAGCAATAAGCCTAACTAAATAGGTTCATGTCCTAACGAACAATTCAGAAAGTGCAGAAGCCCACAGAGAGAAAATGCTCATAAAATGGTTTTTGTTTTCACATTTATTTGGGCCTAAGAGAGAATGAAGCTGGGTATTCTCCTTATACTCTATAAAAACAACTGCCTACATGTCAACTTCATTCCCACGGTTTTTTAGTTGTTGGAGGTCACTGTGGTTCAGGGCTTTTTTGAGAGCACGATCATCATTCTACCTTCACACCAAGACGAGGGAACAGCCACGGCCCCCAGCAGTGACCCAGAGACCTCAGGAGCCAGAAGAGGGCTACCTTTAACCCTCTGTGTTGGTCTCCCAAGTATACACCAATTTCGAGTTTGGCTTAAAAATGCCACAGGTGAAATATAACCTGTGGATGTGTCCTTTTATTCTTTTTAAAGATTTATTTATTTATGCACATAAGAACTGGGGTACAGGCCAGAGGCGCGGGAGGGTGAGAGGACCCACCAGAGACAGAGTGGGGAGCAGAACAGCCATACTGATTGAAAACACTGCTGAGGGGAGCAGAGGGCGAGACAGGAGAGGTCTGCTGCACCATGTGGGTATCTCCCTGGCCAGCCGGGGATCAAACTCCTGAAGCAGTGGTGGCGGACAGCTTCACAGAGCTGTGCTCAACCCCTTGTGCCACCACAGAGGTCCTGTGTCCTTTTATTCTTAAAAGGCAGTTAGCTGGGCCTCCCCTGGTGGTGCAGGCGGATGAGCACCGTTCTGTGGGGCTGTCCGCAGCCGCTGCAGTGAGGGTTCTATCCCGGCCGGCCAGCGAGACTCCCACGTGGTGCAGCAGACCAATCCTGTCTCGCCTGCTGCTCCCCTCAGCAGTGTATTCCGTTGCTCTGCCTGTTCTGCTCCCCGCTCTGTCTCTGTGAATGTTCTCACCCTCCCATGCATCTGACCTGTATCCCGATTCTTGTATAAATAAATAAATCTTTCAAAAAAAAAAAAAGAGGCAATTGGCTGGTAGGAATGCTCCTTTTTGAATTTCATGTCAATATTTAAGATGAGTCTTTCTCCAGTTAGCTCGACTTGGAGGTAGTTTTTGTGTTGCTCACAAACATTTGCTCAGCTCAATTTTTTCTTCCCTTTGTGGAGGGAAGATTTTCATTTCTACAAACACACCATTGTTTGGAATAAGTTGGGCTTCTTTTTATGTAATAATACATATTTAATTCTAAAAGTCTAAAAGCTCCAGATAAACAAAGAATATAAAAATCATCATAATCCCAATTCGTACACATTATCACTATTAACGTATTTTTAAAAATAGAAGCATATTGTATATACTATTGTGTACACATGTGTTCTTCACCTTGGAGGATACTGAGATTATTTTTTATGTCTGTGGATAGAGTTCTCATTGCCCTAATAGGTTCCTAATTCTTGTATTACATGAACTAGCATAATTTATCTAACCTCTCACCTGTAATAGGCATGTGGGAGGAGGTCAATATAAATAGCACTGTGATGAACATCTTCAAAATGAAGACACGATCATAATAGCTTCAGTCAACATTTTTTTTTCTGTCTTGTGGCATTGTATTTTTTTCTGTTCTGTTTTAAAAGGATAAAAGCCACAGTACCTGTATTTTATGTGCCGTGAGGTGACATTCATGATGATTTTAATTTTTCCTTTTAATAATGAAAAGAGCTATTTTTATGATGCCAAAAGCTCATTTATCCAGTTGTCTAGCAACATATAAACAAGCCCAAACAAAAGTATTTGGTACATTTGTTTTCTACCTTCTAGTCCTCAGAGCTTTCATTTCATTTCTAAAGTTATTTCGCAGACAAAGAAAGGTAACTTTCCCTATAAAGGTTATGCATTCTGTTACATCAGCCCTTTTAGTGTTTATTCATTTCCCACCTCCATTCCCACCTGAGGCTTCCATTAGCATCTGGAACAAACCTTTTCTTTGTGAAGTAAATAATAAGCACCCAACAAATGTTAGTCATCCTCATTGTTATAATCATCACTGTTAACACTTCACTTTTCACATGCATAATTATTTGTTTAGGATAATGTCCAAAGAGAGCTCCACAGTCAAAGGGGCTGTGTAATCCTAAAGCTGTTGATACATGTTCTATATTAGGAGGAGCCAAAGGTCTGTGACAGAGCGGTGGTGTGTGGATGTGCCCGCTTTCAAGCACCCTGGCCCAAGTTAGACTTCATTACCGTTTAGCTAATTTTGATGCTTTCATTTTTAGTTTCTGTTCGCTATGCCTGCCTTTCCCTTTGTGCCTCCTTGCTATCATTCTTTCTATAAGGTATGCCTTCACCAGAGCTAAGCACTCATAATTAGAAAGATGTATGATAGAGTACCTTCGCTCTCCATTTATAATTCCAGCTTCTTCTGACCCTCAAGCTCTGGAATAGGTCACTCCTCTCCTCTCAGGACACTAGATATTTCCGATTATTCCAAGTGGTCCTGGGCCTTTGTTATAGCTGTCATTATAGATTGTTTCAGTCCTGCATATAATTGCTTCATTGCTAGTAACGGGCTTAATGTTGTCACAGACCTTATTGGCTCTTCTTACCTCAGATTTACATATAGCATCCCAGGGCTTTCTTTAGGGCATTTATCATTTTTTTCCTCCAAATGATCTGGTGACAGTGTACAGCTATTCAAGTTTTCATCAGCCAGCAGATGATATGGTCTTTCTTCTTTGCTGCCACAAGCCAGAAAAGAGACAAAATCAGGGGAAATGCTTTCATTACTGCACTTCAAGGAGGTTCTGTCAAGGAGTCAAGGGGGGACTTCGCCGAAGTTGCACCACGCTGACACTGGAAGATGCTCTCCCGGGCAGCCCCGTTCCTTGTGATGCCTGGAATGAAGGCACTTCATCGTCTTTCTTGTCCACTTTCATGTGGCCAACTGAGCGTCTTCTAAAGCCTGTTATCTTTCCTATTTACCTCTTACTCTATTGCAAAAGCTCTGAGGAATTTTATGCAATAGGTAACTGTTACTGCAGCGCAGTGGATGGAAGGTTTCGTTATAGTTTCTTGAAGAGGCCCCACTTTCATCTGGAAAAGGAGGAATAAATAAAATGCATCGTCACCAGTTGCAAATGAATGACACTAATAAAGTTAATGGATCAAATGGCAGTTGTGAATGTGGAATTCCTTATATGCTGAAATTATTATTTAAACAGTGGTAGACTTACAGCCTGGCCTCAGAAGTCTGTCACAGCCACAAAGCAGCACTTTGAGTATTCCATAGGTATTCTATTCCAGTTAGTAGGTTCGACCCAAGTTTTGTGCCTCAGAGAGCAAACCAGAAATGTTCAGTCTCTTTAAGAGGAAGAATTTGAAAGTTTAGAGCGTATTGGACAAGCTGCTCTGGACAGGAAGGCTGGCCTTGTGGTAAATTTAAGTAATCCCTTAACTGTTAATGTCTTCTTACTGCTGCTTTCCCCTCCATTTAAAATTCCCTGTTCTTTAAATTTGCAGTTTTTACTTTCACTGACAAGTAGGCACTTACTTCAGAAGAGACAGTCCTGAATAAAGCTGCTTCCCGCGGCGGTGAGCCTCACAACTGCTGGCCAGTGTGTAACAAGATCTTGTTTCGTGACCAGTATCCTTTACGTAGTTAGAACTATAAAAATTTACTTATAAGGCTAGCTGTTCTGCCTTGATTTAATCTAGCAATTTTTGCTAAGTGATTTGTAAGTGACTCTTGCTTAGACAGCCCTGCCTTGTGAATTGCTGGTCACACTTGAAACACGTGAAGGTTACACTCACTTGTCTCCATAAAAAGGGAGGCCTCCCTAGAACAGCCAAGATATTCTTCTTGCACCTGATAGAGTTTGGGGCCTTTTCTGATGAGGCAAGGTAGGATCCAATTTCTTTGGTGACCCTAAAGATGTTAAAATATCATAGCCTCGCTTTTCTGCCCTCAGCTGCACCCTGCCTCCTTAGAGTGGTAATCAACCATACCTGTAACTCCCCTTTTAGCCAGGGAGGCTCCTTTTCTGTTCCCATTGGGTTTGGGGAGCTTGGGATTTGGCATCAAGGCCTGTTGGAGTTCCTTCCTGCCTTATAAATAAATCTGTTATAAATCTGTTTTCTCTGTGTAAAGATCAACTCAACTTTAGGCAAAGGGTGAACTGCAGACTCCACCCACAGTCAGGTTCTCTCTTAGATATTCTTTGTATCTTCTATGAGTCCTAGGTGGTAAACAGTAACTGGAGGGAAGTGACAGCTTCGTGCATATGCAGCGGGACATTCAAGGGAAACATGTACCGGTCTGATGACTTGCAGTGTCCAGTCCCTGTATGTGCACCCAAATGATCCACAATTCAAAAATCATTCCAGTAAATCAGCCTTTCTACCAAGACTTCCAAAAAACAAAAAGGTCAGGAATGGAGGAGGGAATCCGTTTGAGCAATCAAACAGAAGTATCCATCCTGTAAGTGGTTTCCCTGACATGATCAATTAGTAAAAGCCAACAAACCATTTCAGTAGTCCATCGTGGACTAACCCAAGTCAGCATTTTTATTTTCTTTCTGTCGTTGTGCAGTCTGCTCTGCTGTAACTGCATAAAACTGTAGCATGTAGCACCTGCATTTTCCACACCATGATGTGACTTTCAATGATAATTCTGTTTTTTTCCTTTTAATATTCAGTTAAAAGAACTGTTTTCATGGTGCCAAAAGACTCATTTACCCAGTTGTCTAGTAACATATAAACAAACATAAACAAAGGTAGCTTGTACATATGCATTTGTTTTCTACCATCCAGTCTTCAGAGCTTTTGATTCTTCTGTTCTAAAAGCTATTTAACAGGCTAGAAAAAGTAACGTATGGTAAAAAGTATGCATTTAGTCTGTTACATAAAATCTCTGGTTTATTCACCCTCACCCTACCCCTCATCCCAAGCTTTCATAGGCATCCAGAACAAACTTCCTTTTGTGAAATGTCATCCTAATTAAATCCAGTTCAACACCTTAGACAGAAACTGCTAGCTGTCTTCTGATTACTGTTCTCCCCTTATTTTAGTAAAGAAATTCCCTAGTTTGGGCTGGGTATATAGTCTTCCAAAATTAAATTGCAGCTTCCCTTGGCTCATTTCTGGGCAATGGAACAGAAGTAAAAGTGCCCTGTGCAACTTTTGAGACATGACTTTGAGGGAGAGGCATGTTTTTCTTTGCCACTTCCTCCCCTCTGCTCTCAGAAATGTGACCATGGCAGCTGGTGCTCTGATAGTCTTCTTGGGCCATAAGGGGGAACAATATGCCAAAGACAGCAGAGCATCATGGTAGTAGGAATCTGGGTCCCTGCTTACTATGCAGTCACCATGACAGGTTGGCACTGCCCCCTTTTGAGCTTGGTTACATTAAAGAGAGATGTCCCTCTATCTTATTTAAAAATCTGCTATTGTTATTGTTCTTTAACTTTTAGCAAAATCTAGTTCTAACCAATATGATTGGTAAGATGGGGAGAGCAGGTGGGAGGAATTAGATCTATGCCACGAGGGTTTGCATTGAAGAATACTATCAAGGCCAAAGTTTGAACTTGGGACTTCGAACTCTGCTTTCTGTGTTTTCCCCATATTTTCAGAGGCTGTCTCACTTTCAATGTGTTATGGTTGAATTCATCTAACTTACTTGAGTACGATAGGGAATTTGAAGTTCTGTATTTTTTCCTAAATTATGAGATTAGAAAAAGGATATTTTAACAACTTTGAGGCATAATTTATATGTAAAAAATGCACATATTTAATGTAAAATTAATGATTCTGAACTTAGGCAACCTCCCATTGAAATCATTACTATAGTCAAGGTAATAAACATTATCTATTACCTCCAGAATTTTCCTCATGCCCCTTTGTTTTGTGGTAAGACCACTTAACTTGAAATCTATCCTCTTCAGAAATTTTAAGGGTAGACAAGTGTTGTTAACTATAGGCATGGTTACCCAGCAGATCTCTGAATTCATCTTGCATAACTGAAACTTTGTACTTGTTGAACAGTTTTTACTTCCCCTTCCCCCCAGATCCTTATAACCACTTTCTATTCTGTGCATATATAAGAGTCATTGTTTTAGATACATCAAATAAGTAAAATCATGCAGTATTTATCCTTCCCTAACTTATTTCACATCATGTCCTGAAGGCTCATCCATGTTGCAGTATATTACAGAATTACCTTCATTTTCATGGCTAAATAATTTTCCATCGAAGGGCATTTACATTTTCTTTATCCATTCATCTATTGATAGACATTTAGTCTGTTTCTAGATCTTGGCTTCTGTAAATAATGCTGCAATGAACACAGAAGCGCAAATTTATTTTAAGATCCATATTTCATTATTTTGAATATATACACAGAAGTGGGATGGCTGGATCATATGCTAGTTCTATTTTTAATTGTTTAACCATTTGAGGACCTTCCATACTGTTTCTATAGCAGCTGTAACATTTTACATTCTCACCAACACTCACCTTTTGTTTTTTCATAACAGTCATCCTAACAGGTGTGAAATGCTATCTCATCTTGGATTTGATTTGCATTTCTCTGATAATTAGTGATATACCTTTTAATCTCCCAGTTAGACATTTATGTGTCTCCTTTAGAGAAATGACTGTTCAAATTTTTTGCCCATTTTTCAGTGAGGTTATTTGATTTTTGTTACTGAGTTACAGGAGTCCTCATATGTTTTGCATATTAATCCTTTACCAGATTGATGGTTTGCAAATATTTTCTCCCACTCTATAGGTTGCCTCCTCACTCAGTTGATTGCTTGCTTTGCTGTGCTACCACTTTTTAGTTTGATGTAGTCCCACTGTTTAATTTTTTTTATTTTTTTTGCCTGTGCTTTTGGTTTCATACTCAAAAAGAAATCATTGCCCAGACCAGTGGCGTGTAGCTTCTTCCCTACGTTTTCTTCTAGGGGTTTTATAGTTTCACATCTTAAATTTGTCTATAATCCGTGTTGAGTTGATTTCATGTAGAGTGTAAGACAAATGTCTCTAACTTCATTCTTTTGCATATGGATATATAGTACTTTCAAAACCAGAAAATGGAATTATATTTTTAATTCTCAAAGCTCACGCTGAATCTTGGAAAAAGTTCAGATGTGTTACAACTCAGCAATTTGCTTGGACTAAAATTGCCATCATCTGTTCAGTGTTCCTGTGTGCTGTGGAAATAATACTGGGTTTTGTGAGTCAGGCTTGAGCATAACAATGCTCAGCAATTCTGGCCTGTTGGTAAGGATTGGGTTCTAGCAACACTGCAATTGGCAGCCCATCCCCTTTTATGGAAGTGGCCTTACAAAGTCACCCTGTAATTTCAAATCTGTTGAATTCTACTTGTGAAAGAACTATTTTAAGAGTTACCACAGTTAAATGTTTATTAAGTGTTTATAAATGTATTAGTCACTGTGCAAACAGAGAAGCAGGCAGTCTTCACACTCCCACCTGTTCAGGTCACTGAAGCAAAGCCACCTGGAAAGTTTCACACAGTAATTGGAACTTTACCCCTCAGAGCTCCACTTTCGTTAAGTTCAGTAATGAGGACTTTGACATCTCCTGAAATATCGTCTCCACATGGGCTTTGTTATCAGGTATTAGCCTTTTGTGAGTCATGTACGTGAACCTGAAATCTAAGTATTGCTGCCGAGGTAATACAGGGAGGGAGAAAAGCATCGTAGAGTCACTTGTATGAGGCAACAGTTCAGACAGGTGATTCCAATTTGCCTTGCACCCAAGCGACTTTCTCATTTTAAATGATTATTTATTATTAGGAATTTGAAAGACTTGAGAAACTGGAATCATAAATCATGTTTCTCTATGAGAAAAACGCCTAAAGAAGATTTTTGTGACCCTTTATATCTTGTACTCACCATGAGTAGTAGACCCTGGTCCAGCTCCTGTACCTGCTCTCGCTGCCTTCCTCCACCCCCGTGCATCCTGCATGCAGGTCTTATGGCTTGCAGGCTTGTTACTAGTGTCGTGGTAAAGAAGACAATTTCTTAAGTCCTGTTATTCCACCCAGTACCTGAGCTATGAATGGCAGTGGTGCAAGAAAACACTGGGCTCTTCAGTGAGAGTCTTAGTCATGATTTGTCTTTTGTCTGGGATTTGGTCCAACTCATAATTTGTCTTAATTTGGTAAATTAGGGTGAATGGGTAAGTCATCCAACACCAACACTGGATGAATAAACAGAGCCTTCCACCTTCCACCCGGTAGACCTACTTTCCAAACTATTTGGGGGAAATTTGGGGCTGTGCTCTAGCTCTGAGAGTCATCTCTAGTTATCTCCCTGTTTCAGTGGCACCCCTACTTCTTGCCTCTGACAAGGACCTCTGGGAACTAACAGAGAGGTTTTATTTGGGAAGCCCAATCTGAGGTGCATCAAGCTGCTATTTCCCCAGCTTCCTGTGCTTGCATGGCAAACGGGTTTGCTCTATGTGACTACAGAGCATGTTGTCAACAACTTCAGCTAGTGGGCAGAGCGATGGGTGAACTGGAATCACCAACTCGCTTGACGCTCATGGTGGAGATGGCTAGGCCCTCAGAAAACAGATCAAGCAGAATGCAGACTCTGGGCCAAAATGAAGAGACAGAAAGCAGAAGAAAGAGATAAAGAATAAGAGTATTTGTTCAGACCAAGGGAAAAGAACCCAGAATCTGAACAAGGGAGTTCCCTAAGTCTAACCATGTACCTCTAACTGCCTGGCTTGATGTTTATGTCCTAATTTATGTCCTGGGGCTGTAATAAACTGAATTAGAGAGTACTGGTGTGGCCCCTGTGTGTATAAATTAAGGCTAGAGGAGAGATAGGCACAATATCCAAAGTATATAGTTAAGAATCATCCCTGAGCCTTCTGGTGATGGCAGAAGAGATGAGCCATAAAAGGTCCCATTATAATAAACAGAGAAGGCTAAGAAATGGGGGGTGGGGAGGTGAGAGGTGGGGAAATGGGGGAAGGCAGTAATGTTTCAGTCAATATTTATAGCAGGGTACCCACCTGTAAATTTTTTTTTTTTAAACATCGGTTTTATTTATTTATTTATTTATTTATTTATTTATTTATTTATTTTGAAGGTTTATTTATTTATTTATACGAGCACTGGGTACAGTCAGAAGTACGGGAGGGTGAGAGAATTCACCAGAGCCAGAGCGGAGAGCAGAACAGGCAGACTGATGAAGTACACTGATGAGGGGAGCAGCGGGCAGCAGGAGAGGTCTGCACACCATGTGGGACCCTCACCTGGTTGCTGGGGATCGAACCAGCGCTGCAGAGGCTGTGGGCAGCTTCACAATCCAGCACTCAACCGCTGTGCCATCAGGGAGGCCCCCCACCTGCAATTTTTTAAGGTTCCTTTTTTTGCTTTTTTGAATCTACAGGGTAAATTAATTGTCAGCAGAGCAGATCCTTTCTTTTCTCTCCACATCGCCTCCTCTGGCCTTTTCTTTCCTTTCAGCTTTGCATCTCTTTCCCACTCAGCTTGCTTTTTTCCCTCTTCTATTCTTTCATCTTTACCTCTTTGCATTCCTTTCAAAAATTGTTTCTTGCTGAAAATTGAGAAAGAAGAGAGAAAAATGGAGAATTTGATAAAAATTTAAGCTGCTTCTGGTATCTATAATAGCAGTTGTACCTTCACCAGATAAAAAAGAAAGTAAAGGAGGCAGGGAGAAAAGCAAGAGAAAGGGAGACTAAGAAGGAAGGGGAGAGGATAAAGGAACGCATGAAGGAGAGAGGGAGACAGAGGGAATTTAATTTAACTTCCTGAAAAAGGCACCATCTTTGTGATTATTTTTGATGCTTTTTATTTAAGTATTTGACCTATAAGCTAAAGAATGTTCTTGTCACTAGAACAGTGGCTCTGAAACTGCTGCATACTGGAGTCACGGGGTCACTATAAAACGCTGCTGCCCACACTGTAAATCAACATGTCTAGAGTGGGACCAGAGCTGGTTAAAACTCTCCAGGAGATGCCAGCAGTGGCCCAGTTTGAGAGTCAGCCAGTATGCCCACATACTGCAGCCCCAGACAAATGGCTGGTGGTCACAGGTCACAGGAGTTTTTGCCGTGGGGAGAAACTTGGGGTGACATGATATGATATGATTGATATGATATGATAACTTGGGGTGATAATGACCGAGAAGGAAACTTGGGCATTCTATATTTTGTCCTCATGGTAGTTAACATGAGATTTTTAGCATTTTATATTCTTTATTGTATGTATTTGAAAAAGTGAAATAATAATGTGCACACACGCACACACACACCTGATATGGTTGCACCCTCAGATTCTGATTTGTGCGGCCTGGGGTATGGTCTGAGCGTGGATTTGGGAAGCTTCCCAGCAGATTCCTAGGCCCAGCAGCAGCATGGAGCCACCCCTCCCAGGACGCTTCCCCACTGCTCTCAGGACCCTGGCAAGTGCTCTCTGGACCAGGGTCTGGCCGCAACATTCCATGTTTCGTCCCTTCACAAAATGTGGGCAGACTCACACAAACTAAACACACAACTGTAGTCCTGTGCTTAACATTTTAAAGGAGATCTTTCAATGACAGGAAGCACCTTTTTTCTGAGACAGAATTTGCTCTCCTTCTCCAAGATCCCATATTAACAGTTCCTCTGTTGGTGGCACATCATATTTTCAAGTAGGCTCTACAGATTCCCCCATCCTTAATTCAGAATTTCCAAAAGCCCATAAAGCTGTAATTTTTAAGTAAGGCAACACCAAATCATATTTGGCAGTAAACATGGGCCCAAACTTATGTAAGACCACTTTGAGACTTGACTTACTTTACTTCTAGATTTATCTCCCTGAGGATCTACCCTGATTTAGGATGATAACCTAATGCCAGGAGTAGACCTTTTCCAAGCTTGTCGTGATTTGAGTTATGCTGATGAGTGATGGCATTTATCTTAAAAGGCACCAACTCAGTCTTGTCCACCATCGCACATCTGTGCCTATCACTGAGCCTTCCAAGATAAGCCTCTATGACCCAAAATGTAGTATTATTGCCAAGAAACTAACTGTATTAGCAGTGTAGTGAAGATGGTAATGGTTGTTCTCTTGTGCCCTCTCTAGCATTTTAATTCCATATGTATTTCATCTGCTAGTGCTCAGGCAGACTTATAGTCAAGAAACACCTTGCTCTTCATACTGTTTCCAGGTTTCAGACCAAAAAAACCTCCAAAATATCCCAGATATTGGTAAGTATCCTTTCAGCTTCTCTGACCCTAGTAACCACAGGGACCTAGTGAACTGGGTTCAGGCAAAGACTGAAAACCGACACTTTTCTCCACCTCAACAGTAGCACTTGGCTCCAAGAGATTTTCAGGATCTAGAGCTGTTGGTCCCATAGTGGACAGGACAATACAACAACCCCTTCTTCTCTAGAACAGCATTGTCCAAAGAACATTCTGCAATGATGGACATGGTTTAAATATGTACTGTCCAATATGGTAACTGCTAGCCACACATAGCTGTGGAACATAGATGTGTAACTAGCATAACTGAGAAAATGAATTTTTAATTATATTTTGATTTCAATTTTAATAACACACATTGCTAGTGGCTGCCATGTTGGATAGAACAGCTCTAGACCTGGGATATAGGTACTTCTCATTTCTGACATAAGTGGCTGGTTCATTCTGAGGTTAATCAGTGATCTCTAGACTCAATAATAAAATATGGGGGAAGTAATGCAAGGCAGAAAAAAATGAATGAATGATGAATGAATGAAGTGAAACAAAAACCAAAACATGCAAGTGTGAGAGAAGCTGGCCCAGTCGCAAGACTGCATCTGCCTTTCTGCATCTGGATATTAGTGTTTGGTTGGATGGAAAGTGGTGGGAGGTGGATTTCTGAGAAGCCAGATCCTAAAGAATCTTGTAAGCCATGACAAGAAGTTTGGACTTGACTGTATATCAAAGGACTGTATATAAATGATCTTGTATCAAATTCCGCTAAGCTGTTAAGCCTTTCAATCTGCCTCACCAGGAGAAACACCTTCAGGGTGTTGAAGGCGCTTCTACAATCTCAGCTGCTGTTCTGAGGTCCTTTAAGAAGTCTGACAAGTGGTTATCTGTGCCACTTGGTGCTGTCTCCAGGCCTTGGCTCCTCTGAGAGCCACTTCCTGAGCACCAGAGGCCTAGTTTGTCATGGGATATCCCCTTCAGCTGAACTGGGAGGAGATTTTTCTTTGTTGTCTGGAAGACAGCTACTGTGCAGTACTGGGAGCCAAAAGGTGGCCTCTGGGGACCTAGGTGCAGGGCGACCTTCCTAAACCCCCAGGCACCTTCCAGCAACTTACTGACAAGAATATATAAGGAGGGTGACTCAGGTCACAATCACAGTCCCTAAGAAAAATGGAGGCACAGGATTTAAACATGAGGGTCTTCCATTCTCCTCAAATACTTTCCAACAGTTAACACATTGAAAAATGGCATAAAATTTCTATCTTCTCCAGTTCTAGTCCCCCCTCAATGTTGCTCCCCTCTCCCCCCAGTTAGAAAGGTTAGCTTATTTGGAGGAAAAGTCTTTGCACCTTGGGTTTTCCCATACTAAAATTTCAGAAGCAATTCAAAAACCTTGATTCTCATGGACCTCAAGTACTCTAATCTAAATCAAACCAAGAATTTAACTTCTCATTTAGTAAAGAAGTGATGTTTGATTTGGAAGATTAGGAGCACTTCTTTACAAAGATTTTCACAATCCTCATTAAAAGGGAGAAATTAATGTATTATTGGGAGGGATTTTTTTCCGTTTCATCTGAATCTCTGATATCTGCTTTGATTTGAATTTTGTTGATAAAATAATTGCACGTCGGGACCTTGGAAGGGCTCTGTGACTCTTAGACTTCCTCAGATTTGTGGGAAGTCAGGCCACCTTACTTACATCCCGGCACTTGATTTCCAGGAGAAACAAAGTGAGAACCAAAAAGAACATAGATCTGCCCCATTATTAAATGTGTGTTCTTGACGCCTGCAGTTGTTACGACTGTAGCAACTGGGGGTTAAACTGTCAGCTTGACAACTTGTAAAGCTCTTTATCATAGGAGGCAAGAAAAATCAATGCCGAATTACCTCAGGAATATTATTGATGACCTAAATGTCATTTTTGTTTTTATTGCTTTTCATTGTATTTAACTTGTAATTCAAACCTCTTTCTAATTAATTTGGTTTGGCTCGGTTGGAAATAGAAAAAGCTAACTATCTAATAGGTGACACATGTCACAGAGAAACCTTACAACATCTCCATTTCCCCAAGGTCAATCAACCATGAAATAACTTACCAAACTTTTGTTGTTGTAGCAAATTCTTAAGAAATACAATAAAATTAAATTTGTCTAGTCCAAAGAAACGGCGAGAACATGAATGAGTCAAAGTCACCCGAAAGCCCAGTTTTATCTACCTCTAATCTCTCTCCTAGTTGTTAAAATATCCCGAAGCACTTGATCAGGTTGCATTTTAATTTTAGAGCCATGTGTTGTATTAGCAAAGTGCACATGTTCCTGATTTGAACTGCAAGTTCCCCGGCTGTTCACCAGAACTCTTGGCTGGCACGGACAAGGTCTCAAGTAGGTCAAAGGCCTAGAGCCTACATCTTGGTTAGATCTTCCCCCATGGAAACCAGAAGCTTGGGTCAGGGCAGCAGTACCCGTGATGGCCCCTGATTAGATTAGGCCTACATTTATCAACTTACACACAGAGTACACTTAACCTTTCAACTCAAGAGTCTTGATGTATCTTTATTTTCAAATGAAAAGGTGAATGTTATTCTGTCTCAGACCAATCGCAATGAAGTGTAACATGCAGCTTTTTCTAATTTCATCTATATATACTCCCAGGTTTCAAAAGTGACAATATGTGCGGTGCACCCTGGGAAGTGTTTTTTTTTTCTGTTTCTAAATAGATGAGTTTGATATTTTCACATGTATAGAAAACTGCTTTATAATTTTACAACAGTTTTGTATTTTCCTTTGATGTCTACCTAGATTTATTTATGTATTTGTTCATTTGGATACACTGCGTTAGAGCTATTTCATCAAGTAATAATAGATAAATCCATATCATGAAAATCCGTATCTGGAAGGAGCGTTGGAGATATTTGATTTGCTTTTATTCCATGAAGTTTTGGGCTTAAATATTACTCTGAAACATTTCATCCCTGCAGGATGCATGGTTTAATTCTTTACAAAGTTTTCATTAAACTTCCAAGGAGACAGATTGAATTGTCCAGTTCTAGAATAAATTTTTCTACTTCTATCCACTCACTTTCCCCTGAGGAACTGTGATGCCTCCGACTGCTGAGTAGTCTTACCTCACAGATTTACTTAAGGTTTGCCAGGGGGACCCAGGACCCCCAATCTCTTGGATAGATTCCTGGGGCAAAGGTGGTGGTGATGAAACCAAGACAGCCTAGAAAGGGTCTGACTTCCCCCTAGAAGGAACTCAGACTTTAGTGTTCATACATTGATTCACTAATTCCTCACTGAGTGTCTACTTTGTTCTAGGCATGGTGAGGGCTGGAGGGGGGGCAGGTGAACCCCTGTCCTCTGGAAACCAACTTTCTCAATTCTTCTGTATCAGTGTCCTGGTCTGATGCTACTAAAAGAATTTCAAGACAAAATTATTCATTGTGTTAAAAGGATTGCTTTTCCTGTCATTATTTTGTTTTTGCAGCATGCTTGTTCAGTTAAGTAAACTCATTTCATGTGACATATAGAATCTCAGCCCCGAATATAAGTTCAAAGAAGAGAAATCAGCAAAGAGCCTTCGGGAGAAATAAGTCTTTCCCAGAATAAACAAAAGATAAAATGAACTCTTTTTAAAAATGGTTGCCAGTCACCCCAACATAGTGATCTCTGTTCCTCATTTATGTGAAATGTAAATCTTTGAGCCATTATGAACCATTTCCAAAACCTGACGTGGTTTTGCCAATTCACCTTTCGTTTGGAAATAATTTTTTAATTTCCTCTTACATGTTTAAACTAAGAATTTCAAAAATTGCTGCATGAATGCTGTTTTGATGTTATCTCAATATTTTTGATGCCAAGCTTCTGATTTTAAAGTCATATCATTTTAAAGGTTATTCTAAATTTGGTATTTACCACAAAGAAATACGTGTCAATAGGGGTCTCATTTTCTTGATTGTTGTTGATAGGTACATCTTTTACAATGTTTAATTTACTGAATATGTATTTAATAAGTAGGCAGTATCATTTACTGAACTCTAAAATGTACATAGAATAGTTTCATAATTGTGGCCAAAATTAGTAACAAGATGAAAGAAATATATGTGTTTAAGTCGTTTTTATATTTTTGCAGTTTCTAAATAAATCCTTCCACCTTCACAGCCTACTAAACTCACTTCCTCACTTCTGTTCATTTTATGTCAAACAAACTTTTCAAGCTAGTCTTTGTTGATTTTTAGTTTGCTCTGAAAATAATAGTCCTTTGCCCCCAGTTTTACAAAAACCTGTTTTATGTTTAAGGGTTGCCAGCATCTAACTATCAAGAGACATACCGTAAACTATTCAGACAGCTAATCAATACTCAGAAAACTTTTATTGAAAACCCACTGTGTACGCACCAGCTTCTGTTCTAGACATTGGCTCTAAGTCTTAAGATCTGTAGGGTGATTAAAAATCACCTGTGGCTGATAATCCAGTTATTTGTAGAGAGGCATTAGCATTGCAATTGAGGGCCTCTGAATAATTAATTCTAGGTCCTCACCGTGCTTGATTTTAAAATATCCTGGCCCCTTGTGGGAAGAATGCAATGTTCGGTGTGCTCAGAAATGAAAACCTGACTTGCAAATACCAAGATACCACAGGCCAGACTTGGACTATTGCAAAGCCTCTACCAGCCTTACACAGACACATTGTTGGCGTTGTCACAATTGGCTCTCCCCTGCCTCTTACCCATTGCTTTAGGAAGTTCTGAAGCTCCTGACCCCCACAAACTGTTGTCATTTGGGCGGCAACTGTTGGCGTATGGGCAGCACAGGAAGTCAGGAAAAGGTAAGGCAGACACAGGACCAGCTAGGAAGCAGCCAGAGGAAGTAGAGAGAAGTAGAAGCTCTGTGCTCCTTCCAAGGTTTCATTGAGTCTGAAACTCCTTTTGTGGTTGCTCATCGTTTTTGGTTTTTTGTTTTTTCCCCAGCCACCAAATTTTCCTTCTGTCCTGCCTTTAATCTAAAACGTTTTAATAAGATTTCTTTCCCCAAACTTCTTCTTTCCACGTTTATATCCTCTGCAATCATTTTATTCCTCTCCTTGTACTTATCCAAGAGAAACAGTATCTATGAGGCTTGATTGTGAAATGTTTCTTAGAATTAATCAATAACACCTTGAGGTTTTCCAGTATAATTTGTATATATTTATCTTGGAATACACTACACATCTCTCTAGCATGCAATTTTGTAGTTGTTTAGATGTTGGCAGGTTTTAGGGGTGGGAGGGGAGGAAGTTGTATTTTTAGCTATAGTGATTCACTTTGTAAGCGGTGTACACTGCAGTCTGTCCTCCAGTTGATTTACTGCATATGGAATCAACTCACTCTAAGTACACTCTACAATTTCAGTGGTTTACAAAACCAATAAAAATATAAAATGCCGAAATAAATATTTAAGATTCCTTTTCTGCATTACACTAAAGATATGATGAAAATAAATTTTAAGAGAAAGTATTTGCACTTGAGGAATTCAGGTAAAAGTCATACGCTCTAATGAAAAACAGAGTTGTAGGGTTCAAGTAAAATTTGGGAGGGATAATTAAATTTTACTATTCATCTTATTTTTATCTGATATTCATTTAAACAAAGCCAATCTTGATGGCCTATAAAATACACCCTATATTCCTATATTATCATTTAAACAAGCTTCTGTATTTAAATTTGGCATGTCTACCATGTGGCCTGTGTGCCACCATTTCTTGCCTCAGAATCCTTCTCAACACAGGATTTAAAGGAAACCACTCCCGATCGATTGAAGTTCCCCAAACAGATGAACCTATTTGCTATTTGATTTTTACATGCAATGCACCTTACTCTTCTTCACTGAACCTCTGCTCTAGCTGGGATGATTGTCTTATTCTCTTGCAAACATCCCAAGCCCTTCATCAAAGGTCATCTCCCAACCCACCCTCTACCTAAGTCAAATTTTTTTTCTTCAGTATTAAAAGTCTCTCCCTACAGGAAGCATTTCTGGAGACTCCAGTTCTAAGGGAGAGCCCAGTGATTCACAAACTTACTTGTAGGTCAGAATTAATGGAAAATTAAGCAATTTCCTCATGTACTTCACATTGTGATCCTGGCATTCTGAATGGCAATAGGATAGAAGAGTCTAGTAAATTCGTACCTGTGTGCCATTGGGTTTAAGTATGTATTACAACTGGAGTTCAAGTTGCTCTTTTCAAGTAGGCAGAGACACCATTTTTTAGGCCCCTTTTTATTTTTTGTGTAGAAATCTAATTCTAGGATTCATTTTTGTAGGTAGAAATAACAAAGCTATTCGAGTTTTAAAATACTAAGTCCAGGAGGGACTTTAGAGGTCATCTAGTTTACAAATGAGAAAAGGGGCTCCAGAAGTTCTCTGAAACTTACCCAAGACCGCACAACCAGTCTGAGTCAGGTGCAAGTCAGGAGTCCAGAATTCATATTATTGTTCCAGTGCTTTTCCTACTACGGTGACTTCCCCATTAGTTCATGGCATGCACATGCAGAGACACAGGAGGTACCCACTTTGCATCTTGAATCCATTCCTTTCCAAACTACTAAAATATGTTCTCGCTTCACTGAAAATAAAGCTGTAGCAGAGATTTAGTATATCCATTTTAGGTAGAAAAGAGTGTGCAGTCAAGAACACAGCACAGAGGCTAAGAACCATGATGCCACAGTGTGAGTGGGAATTCTGGCCTGTTGGGCAGAACTATTGGCTATTTTATCAGAAGCTCATGCTCTTTTTCTCAGCTCAGTTACTTTGCATAATTAGGCACCAAAGTGTGCACCAGGCCTGTACTTGCTCCTACGAATAGGGACACATAAGGTCCAGTCCCTGTCCTGATGAAGACCTCTGGAGGGAGTGGTAGGCAAATGCAGGCCATGGTCCCACAGCATTTAGAGTGAAGACAGCACACAACACCATCCCTGTTCCTACTGCATCTTGGAGTCATTCCTCCTCAGAAGAATGACTTCCTCTTTTCTCATAACGGAAAATATTTTGTTTGTGGGCCAGTACATATAATTATCCTTCAGTGGGGATTCCTCTCCCAGAAGTAGTCATGGATCAGAACCAGACTAATTAAGAAACAGGTGCTTGTTTTCTTTCCTGAGGCCAATAATTACCAATCCTATCTTTTTAAAGGTGTCTCCAGGTATCTTAAGGCCCACTGAAAAATTATCAAAATAAAATTCTCATCCCCCATAATTTATAAGCCAAATATACAGAGTGATAGACACATCATGGCAGCGGTGTGCCAAAAATGAAGTATGGGGCCTCCCCTGGTGGCGCAGTGGTTGAGCGCTGGGCTGCGAAGCTGCCCGCAGCCTCTGCAGTGCTGGTTGCATCCCCAGTCGCTGGATGAGGGTCCCACATGACTCGCAGACCTCTCCTGCCGCGCCCGCTGCTCCCCTCAGCAGTGTATTTAGTCAGTCTGCCTGCTCTGCTCTCCGCTCTGGCCCTGGTGAATTCTCTTATCCTCCCGTGCTTCTGACTATACCCAGTACTTATATAAATAAATAAATAAATCTTTAAAAAAAAAAAAGAAAGAAAACCAAGTTTTAAAAAAAACAGAACAAAACAAATCAAAAAAAAAAAAAAAATGAAGTATGAGATTTGACTGCTCCCAAAATTGAGTGAGTGACTATTCCATTAGATTATCAAAAATGTGATGATACAGTAGTATTTATATTTTACAAGAAAATGGATGAAAACCACATTCTAATACCTCTAGTTTGCTTCTATTCCATGATCACTCTCTAAGTTAACTAATAATTCAGGATTTTTGTTCCTGCTTCTAAATTATTCTATACTAAGTTGTGAAATGATAATCACATTTTCAGGTTCTGAATTTTTATGATATTTCAAGTTTCAAACAACTCTTTTAAGCCAGGAGAGAGAAGGAGAGAGAGAATATGAGCAAGCACATTTGTGTTTGTGTTGATACGAACTAATGCATACAGGAGGTTCTCATCAGGGATTTCTCAATGCATTATAATGCAAATTGCATTTTTAAAGTGGCCAACTATTGAGGGCTTTATTGAATGAAATAATTTATTACAGAAGTATTTTAGTCAGATGACATTTCATCATCAAATAGGAGTAAACACAATAGCCTTTCCCACAAGACTGTTCTCTTGAGCCAAGGGCTTAAAAAAGAAAATAAAACTTGCCTTGTTCCAAACATAGCATTGTACTAAACAGTTGTTTATTACATGGAAGAAGAAAAGAGTTCTGCCAGCCAGACATGGTGGACCAGAAAAACATGCCGTTGTGTCAGATCATCCCAAGAAATCCCCATTTTTCCCTCCTTTCCTAATAATGTTTGACAAGTGGAGATGAATTTTTAAAATCCAAGTCTCTTTTATGCCATTCATTGGGATAATACTATAAAACCTCTCCTCGGGTACCCAGAGTATTACAACATCAATGACCTGTCAGCAGCTGCACGCAGTTTTTCTTTTTAAGACTGTGTAAAGCTATGGTTAAATTCTAATTTTCTAAAATAGGTTTAAGTATGGGGAGAGCCAAAATTAGGTGCACTTTTCTTGCTAGAAATCAGACCACAAATTGTACATTGTACTTACAAAGATGATGAAGGCGGTCCAGCCGCACACCAGCAGTTCAGCAGATTAATTGGAGCATGCAGATTTGTGTAAAAACATATGTGGGCATTGGGGAAGCTTTTTTTTTTTAAATGCTGTTTAAAAGTTTTTTTTGCAAGTTCCTGTGTATAATTTGTACATTATCTAATTCTCTCCTAAAAGTCTAAGATTTAACTCACATAGGTCAAGAGTCTGCCACTTTTGTGAAAATGTTATTTCAGCCTTTTTATCAAAATGAGAACGCCTTGTTGGTATCTTTCTCCCAGATAGTTGGTGGCAACCTTTTTCATTTAGTAAACCCCAACGTGTTCATCATTTTTAAACTGTTGCATGATGAAACCAAAGCCTTTTGTTTAAACAAGATGTAGATTTAGGAGCTAAACAGAGCTGAAGCCTCTGAGTCCTAACACACATGAATTCATATTGCAAACACTTGGGAAATTTAAGTTGGAATTTGCTGGAAAATGTGGATTAAAAATAACTCTCACGGGGCCTCCCCGGTGGCGCAGCGGTTGAGCGCTGGGTTGCGAAGCTGCCCGCTGCCTCTGCGGCGCTGGTTCGATCCCCGGCAGCTCCCCGGCCACCGGAGGAGGGTCCCACATGGCGCGCAGACCTCTAGACCTCTCCTGCCATGCTTGCTGCTCCCCTCAGCAGTGTACTTCGGTCCTTCTGCCTGCTCTGCTCCCCGCTCTGGCTCTGGTGAATTCTCTCACCCTCCCGCGCTTCTGACTGTACCCAGTGCTTGTATAAATAAATAAAATCTTTTAAAAAAAAAAGTTATTTAAAAAATAAATAAAAAAAAAATAACTCTCACGTAAAGATTTGAGATAAAGTGTGTAAAGTGCCTGGCAGAATGCCTGGTACTTAGTAGGGATGGGAGGTGGCGGGCTTAGAAAAGGGGATGGGGGAGCCATGTGTGGAGATCTAGGTTTATTTCAGGGGTCGGGAAGTTAAGAGTCTAGCAAACAAGACTTGTTTAAAACAGTTTTAAGGAGCTTTCCATTTAAATTTCTTGCCATATACCTAGAATGCAACTTGGATAGTATAAAAGTAAAAAGGCCTAACAGTCACTATTCTTTGTACCTAGTTTACTTAAGAGTCTGTCTGCTCAAAATTTCCCTGTTGCTTTTATTATTATTTGTTTTGCAGCAGTAGAGAATCATCTCTCATTCTGTGGATAAAAGCTCCAATCTTTCATGAAGATTTTTTTTTGTGTGTGGTTGGAATTTAGTTGGGTTTAATCTTAAATAATGCTTAAATGTTGAACTCAACATTTATCCAATCTCACCTCTTTCCCTTTGACCTTTTTTAGTAAGTAAATCTCCCCCTTCTCAATTTCTCATGTGCCTGATATCTCTGCTCCTCTCTGCTATTTTTCACTCCAGTTGAATAAATATAATTGTTGCCCCATGGAGACTTCTGTAGAAATAGACCGGGCCTCCCCGGTGGCGCAGCGGTTGAGCGCTGGGTTGCGAAGCTACCTGCGGCCTCTGCGGCGCCGGTTCGATCCCCGGCTGCTCCCCGGCCACCGGAGGAGGGTCCCACATGGCGTGCAGACCTCTCCTGTCGCCCGCTGCTCCCCTCAGCAGTGTACTTCGGTCCTTCTGCCTGCTCTGCTCCCCGCTCTGGCTCTGGTGAATTCTCTCACCCTCCCACGCTTCTGACTGTACCCAGTGCATGTATAAACCAAACAAACAAACAAAATAATAAATAAATAAATAAGACATGCCTCTAGAAAATTAAAAAAAAAAAAAAAAAAAAGAAATAGACTGGAGTTGTTTCAGGCACCACTTCATGATAACTCCTGTGCTGATTCCGAGGTACTGCGGGAAACAGTGTGGGATTATTCCCCACCCTCGTGAAACATCAGGGTACTGTTAACCTAAATGGTGCCTACTTTTGGTTATGAAGAGATGGGTTATCTTTCTGAATGAGCTATTAGGTAGATTCCAAATGTCAGGGTGCTCCCTTGTAATAATTAGTTAGTTGACTTGCAAAGATTCACCAAAAAGAGGTCTATAGTTCTTTTGTGTGTATGTATGTGTTTCTGAATGGGGTGGATGATTAACATTTACATGAAGGAAGTTCCAGGTGGTTGAACCAGCCAGGGAAAATATTCACAAGTCATAAGTCAATCACCGAACAGCTGAGGCTGTTCTCATATACTGGGTTCCCATCACAGTAAAATTATGAATATAGTAATTTACCAAAAGAGGCACTTAACAGTGATGACCACTCAATTTCAGTAATTTTTCTGTTGTTTTTCGGCACCCTGCTGCTAAACTAAAGAAGAGTTGGGTGGGTCACACACTTGGACCTACCAGTTTTTGGTTGTAACGTAAAAAGTCAGATGATGATTGACAACCTAGGAGTGCATGACTTACTGGTGTAGCAAGTTGAGTAGCCATGTATTAAAGGAGAAGTATGGCCCAGGATATTATAAGGCAGATAGGTGCAAAGGCCTATAAAGATACATGTGACACTGGTAAACACATTCACTTGTGTCCTTTAATTCAAAGAGCCACCGTTCATAGCCTGAGCTGGTGATTGGACTTGGGACTTTTCTACACGTTGTAACTTGAAAACTAGGTCTCCGGTGACTCATGGAGAAATTGTTCCTGTTACCTTATACAGATAACTAATTGGAAGTTGAGCACCTCTCAGGAGCTCAAATACTTTTTACAGAAATAATTGGTAGTTATGCCATAATTCTTGAACCTAAGATTTATTGTAACTGAGAAACTGCTTGCCCAGAGTTCAATTTAACCCTCTATTTGTTATAACTTGTTAGTTTGATACTATATCATAAAAATAACTAAACCCACATTGCTCACATTGGTTGCGCATTCTCTAGTGAACTACCTTGCAGAATATTGGACATTTTAATAATTCTGCCTAAAACCTCACTAATTTGAGATCAACAAGTAACACTAAACATAGAGATGTGCCACCCATTTTGCTATAATACAAAGTTTATTAATGCTGTCTTCCCTGGATTCTGGAGTTAAATGCTAACCGTGATCATTAAGTGAAAGAAAACTAACGTGAAATAAATAAGGAATATTTCTAAGCTTGCACGTCCTTAATGTAAGATTGAGTTCACCTTTAATTGGAGTTCAAGGCAACAAAGCTGAAAATACATACTTTAAGAGAAACTATTTATTCCTTTAGATAAAATCTTAGTTCTCAGTACTATGAATTTACCATACTGTTGTCATAGTGAATAATTGGTACAAATTAGGTATATTCTTCATCTCCTTTTAACTATTTAATAAGAATGTTGGATAGCTTTTATTTAATTCTATCAGTATTTTGTCAGGATTATCATCTTTTCATCCTGTATCCTTCTAATTGGGTCTACAAACACAACTCCCAAAGGTCAATTGTTTTTGATACAGGGCATTATATTATACCCCAAGTATAGAGGCCACCAGTACCAAGTGTTGCCCATCCTACGTTTAACCTGCTTTTGCTGTCTTTCCCTCTATTACTGTTCTTTTCTTTGTAACCAAAAGTCTTCAAAGAGTCTGCACTCTCTACTCCCCACATCCCTGCAGTCTCTCCACTGAAGCTGCTATTGCAGCACTCCCACATCATACCTGATCCCTTTCTTCTCTGACCATTCTCTTCACCTTGACATTGTTAATGCCACTCACTGACGGACAGGCACTCCTTCCTGATTCCCTACCACTTGATGACTCTCAGGCCTCACCGTTTTCCTAGTTGATTCCCTTTCCTATTCTTGCCCCTGAAATTCCTTCCTCCCCTCACCAACTTTCCATCCTCAGACCTCTTCTAACTTTACACCACAACCAAATCTCATCTCCTGTCTTGTCTTCAAGAAAATTTCCAACTTTATATCATCAATTTAGATCTTTTTCTTTAGTTCCCAATCATTCTTTTAATTGCCTACTGCACTGATTTTCTGGCTGACTTTTTGGAAGCCCCTAAGTGCAGACACAGAAGCCCTTATTATCCTTGCCTTTGTCCTTATACTCCCATCCTCCTGCATCGAACATGCTCCTCTTCACCCTTCAAAACCAAATGGAAAATTCACCTCCTTGCTGAAAAGTCATCTAACTGTCACTTTTCCACTCCCACCAACCACCCACACTATTGACTGGTAGCTTTTCAAAAATTATAGTGTGGGAATCGGAAGCTGGTGTCACACGCCAAACCCTCATTTTCATTTGCATTAACAAGGATACTATACTATTTAGAATGATGCAAATATAGGACTTCTTCTTTGTCATCCTAAGGACAGGTATTTTCATCACCTACCCTCTTTAAAGTCTATAGTTACTTGTATATAATTTTAAATGTTATTCAGTCATTTGTTATTTGAATATCCTGTCTCATTATATCCAGAAAGCTCAAGATTAGAGTGAGTATACTTAACTCCCAAAGTCTATTAGGTTAGATAGCATTAAATAAGTTATATATATCCTTTTTTCCTTTTTTTTCTTTTTATATCCCCCATACAATTGCACCCCTTATTTTGACCCCAATCCCTCCTTTCCCCACCCCCCCATAGTGTGCCTCTGGTTTATAGTTGTTTGTTGATTTTGATTTTTTCTTTCTTATAGTTATTAAGAATAGATGTTATATAGTCTTACCATAGCACTACTATGATAATATGCATATTTACAGTTTATTAACTCTGAAATAATTATATTTTACTTGTACTATAGATGTAGTCACTTTTACCACTTAAGAACTAATTTCTATTTGTTTGAAAAGTGTTACAGGCCCTTTGGTCTTAATTTCATGCCAATAAATATCTGAGAATAATATATAGGAATCATAGCAAATAAGCAAAAGAGCAAGCATCAGGTAATATATATAACATATATAGAACATTTCATTTTTCTCAAAACAGAAGTGATTGTATTCATACTTTTAATCAGAATTATGCAACTTACAATTGTAGACCTGAACTAACACCAATATGTTTTTACTTACCTGAAATGATCAAATATTGCCCCAAATTTAAAGAGAAATAGACTAATAATATATGTATGCATAGTATTTATTTAATATATACTTATATATCATTTATATATTTAATATTTATTTGATATAAATAACAATAAAATAATATATAATATAATAATATATAATGATGTACATTAATAATTTAATATATATTATTTAATTACATATATATATGCTTAAACCAGATGAGTAGTTCGAACTCAGGCATGAGTCTTTTTAATTTTTTTAAATGCTAATTAATACATTCTGACAGAGTAAAATTACTGCTACCTTCAGATGTTTTAGGATGCCTGACAAAAGTCCCATTTTATAGAATTTAAAGGTTTGCCTATGGATACAAAGTGAGAAATAGCTTGTCTGAAATGATGGCATCAAAATGTAAAATATCTCAATTAGTTTCAAAACAGAATTACTACTTAAATGTATTTTAATAATGCTCAGCAATTACATCAAATTCGGAGCTTTTAAGTACTATGAATAATAATAATGAATCTTTTGATTGCCTTATACTAGATAAGATGCAAAATATAGACTCATTTTTTTATTCTAAATCAACTGGAAAATTAATAAATGTAATAGGAATTATAGCATAAAATGGTTCAAGAGAACCTTCCAGGGTTCTTCCGTCATCCCTTGAAGTCAGCGGACCTCAGTCCTAACTTCAGTGTCTTGCTAGAAAGTCTCTAGGGACTCAGTTTCCTGAATCATTTCATTCTTCTGAATAGCATCAGCATGTTCTAGAAGGCAGAAAATGCTGTGCAGATATAAATTGGTTCTGTTTTCTCCTATCTGGAAAAAAAGGAACGTGTCTTCATCATTTATTTAGTCCTTTAATTCAGATCTATCCTCCTCTTAGCCTTTTCTAGATTACTAAATAAAATAATCTGCCTTTCTCCTTGTTTCCCCACATATGAAGAAAGAAGCTGCGGAGGTATTCTCTAAAATGACATCCCTAGAGTCTAGACTCCCTGGGGAATTACTGTCCTTTAACTTTGGGTAATTAAGATAGTTGTTCAGAGAATCTGACGCACATACCCCACACACACAAGTAGAAGGGTTCCAAAATTATGAACTATATTCTTGGGCTAATTATGTTCATCCCTTAAGAATAAAGAAATATGGAAAACTTGAAAGAAATGAAGTTTAATCAAATCATGCCAAGCACTTTAAAAAGATAGGTTTTGAGAAATTATATCCCCTGAATATTCTGTGACTTTTTTATTTCTCTGAGTATGTATTTTTTTAAAGTTTGTAAGTAGTGAGTCTAAGCAAAATGACGGCACAAAATGAAATTGTGTTGTTGTTGTGATATGGCAGATATTTTACACTTGCTGAGTCAATCACATTTAACCTAACATATTGAGACTTCAATAATAGATCAACCCCGTTTTGCCTACCATCTCTCAAATTAAGACAAAGTGAGAATATCACACGATGAGTCTAAAAGTTTTCTTGTTAAAATTATGCCCCACCCATGATACCCTTCTTTCTTGTGAAAGTTACTATTTCCATCTACTTCTGAAATGTATGGTCTCTTACCTGAAAGAAGTATCTGACTCTGAATAGTTAAGAGTCCTCCAAATTGACTGTAGTCCTACCAATGACAGATCTAGAAGCAGTAATAATCGTGGGGGAGATACAAAAAACTCATCTTTCAAGTGGTGACTATCGTCTGTTTCTGTAAAACCAATGCTTGGTCCATAAATAAGTCTAAAAGGCATTATAAATGTGTCAGGAGCTCTGGGTGATTGATCTGCGTTGGACGTATCGTGAAAATAGACAGAAAGCACAAGGTTGCTTCCCTGTGGAAATCCTGGTGGTAAATTGCCATATGTGTCCCCATGAGGAGCCTGGCTGATCTGACTGTGGATGTCACGGCTTTACCGCCTGGACTTTGGGTCTCTTGAAATCTTCAGGGTCTTTCTATGAAGTCTAAATAGAATAGCACCTTGCTCTTGGGGCTCAGCACAGACTAGCAGGTGGCCGGGATGTTTGCCCACAATCTTTCCCAGCTCTAAATCCTAACTACATCTTTCCCAGAGGTGTTGCCAATCAGAAGTCCAGCTGAAAGTAGATTTGTATTAACCTAAGAGGCAGGGCAGGCATGCCAGGGTTGTGATGCAACATGTGACAAAGGTTGAAATGAAAAATTTAAACTGAAAGGGAAAAGCCCTATGCTCATTTTCCTGTAAAAAATATTCCAACAGACTCCCTGAAAGAAACATTTAGCATGTGCAAATCAGTAACTTTAACTTCTCTCCAACCAATGGTTCTCCTGCTTGATGAGGTAGGAGAGCTCATCAAGTAAACAAAGGCAGATGATTAAGTACAGCAAGTGGTAGTAGTACTTTTTTTCAAGCTGATCAGCCCATCATATGTATGCCATTGGGTTCAAGGTCTACAGCAGACCTATAGCAAAACAGCTGTGCAAAGATTCACAGAATAATTCTTTGACTCATCATTCTTTTATTCGACAAATAAGGCCAGGTCCTGATAAAGTAGACAAGATATTTATCTTCCTGGAATAATCTGTGTAGTGAATAAACATGAAATGCACACATATAAATGTATAGTTGTAAAAACTTTTACTCTTCAAGTTTGTCAGTGACAGTCCAGTTCTTTTTTCCTGGTTTGCTTCTGAGTCCTTTAGAATCATAAATCCCATAAATCAAAATAGATTCTATAGATCCGAATGAATTTTGTAAGAGTGTGTATCTCTGAAGTCATACATACCTCATTAATAAGTAACTAACAAACATAATTATTGTGTTTGTGAGGCTCTGGACCCAAAGTTAGGTGATTTTGTCAATTAATATCTAGTGTTGAATGAGAGTTTGAACTCCACCAGTTGCCATCACTGGTCAGTCATATTCTCCTTTTCCCTTAAAAAATGTTTCTTGACATAGTGCTCGTAGGCTCCGTTTTTGCAGTGGCCCTTTTTACGTGAGAATGGGGTCCTGGGCATTAAATTTTACTAGTCTGACAAGGACTTCAGCTCCATCAACAACTGTACAGAAAGTGAGGACTTTTGCAAGCATGAGGCATTCACTGAATACTTCAAATATCATCTTACATTGGCCTTCCTATGGCCTGTTAGTTCAAGCCCTAAAAATAAACACCTATTAATCAGCAAATGGCAACATGGGTGGACCAACTTTCTGACTGCAGGGACCTCAGTCTAACCACACTCAATAGCTTGTCTTATGTCACCCAGGATGAGGTGGTTTGCAACCAGGATTGCCTCCAAAGAAGACAGTCACAAGCTTAACTAAATGTTTAAAATAACCTCCATAACTGTTCTCCACACTGATAGATTGCTTTCAACTCGATAGAATCAAACCACAGCCCCAGCCACAGCGGCCTTTGAGGGCCCAACTTAGAGCCACAGAGTTCGGAAAGAAAAACTGACTGCGGGTTCAGTGTAGCTCTCCCTTGTCTTGCTTTTAATCAAAAAACAATCAGAAGGGAACTCACTCCTGGAAGTCCTTATCTTGATGAAATTTAGCTAATGACTCCTGTTAAGTTAAATAAGGATGCTGTGTAAGTCACTAAGGAAGCTGTTAGCTGGTCACCTCATGTCTGCAGACTTCTCAAAGAATACAAATTGGAGGAACCCCGTGGAGCAGGGCTGTGACTGTTTATATACACGGACTTTGTCCCAATGACTCCGGAAAGTTGAGCCTTCAGTATAGTTTTCAGGTTCTTTTTTTTTTTTCCCCTTTCATGTCAGCCTTTTCTGTATGGAGTAGAAATGAGAGGGGAAAAAAGATTTGTTTTAATGTATACTTTTCTTTAATGTGTTTACCCCCAAATAAGTGAACTGCAGTAGATACTGCACAAAGTAAATATTTAGCTCCCAGATCCCACACAGAACATGGCCCTGAGTATTTGGGTTTCGAGAGTGAGGATCACCTCAAGGCAAAGGGCTGCCATGCGCTCCACATGGGATTGGTAAAAATGGTCTCCCCACTGGTAGCCTTCCCTCAGCCCTGATGGCACCTTAACCAGTTACTAAACAGTACCCTCGGGCCTTCAGCTGTCCTGCTCCCACCCCACTTTACTGGCTCTGTCTTCTGCCATGCCCACAGTCTGTCTTTCTTCTGAACTTTCCTGCACTGTCCCATAAACCTCCAGTGCTTTTTCTGTTTTCTGTCTGAGTGGGCCTCTCCCTCCACCGGAAGCGCCTTCCTTATCTTCTCCACTCAGTAAGCCTTCACTTCAAGACTCATTTTCAAGGTCAACTCATCTCTGCTTGGGGCCTTCCCTATCCTGTTCAGGTAAGTTCAGTGCCTCCTCCTCTCAGCTACTACAGGACCTGCTGCACAGTTCTCTCACAACAGCTGTTGGGAGAGTCAAGCACCTGCCTTTGAACCTGCTCATCTTTCTTATTGCTGGGAGCCCCTGGAAGATGGAGACTATATTCCTGTTTTCTCTGAATCTCCAGAAAAATGGCATCCTTTTCTGGAAGGCAGAGAAGCTAGCTTTGCCCAGGGACCAGCTCACTGGCAGAAGGTGGTGCTGGGTTTATACAGGTCCTGTCGGTGGCTCATCTGTGACCTTAAAACAACTCACTTGACCTCTGAGAGCCTCACTTTCTTCAGTGATCAAGTTAAAATAATGCATTTCTTGAGGGTCAGACACAGTACTGTACAATTTGTGTATTTTAAGAACTCTGAGGCACTCTGCTCATCCCCTGCTGAAGAACACAACCAGAGTTTGCTGAAGCATGTCCTGTCCTTTGACTCCAGCTTTTCCACATTAACATATGAACCTTCAACTATTATTTAATTTTTTTTTTTCTGTCCTTGGTCTCCTATTTCTTTCCTGCAATTGTCTGATAAAGCAGCTTCATTAACCACAGGAAAACAGGATTTGGCCATCTTTAGAAATTGATGCTGGCCATTGAGCTTCCTCAAGACCCATTTATGATCCGCCATCTGCCTTAAAGACCCGCCTCATATCCCGGAAGTCTTCTGTGTTCCCTTTGACAGGGCAACCTCAAATAGTGGCCATCATTTGTTTTCTAATTCAGATGTTTCCTTTGTCTTCTTTCCAAAGTGTTTAAATATAGTTTAAAGTGCTCTAGGTTGCTCCTTTTTAAAACATTAAAATCATTTTTTTTTTTACAAGGAAGAATTATTAAGCTTGGGTGAGATTTTTCAAAGTGTTCTGGGTCTAACAAAAGTGTTTAGGACGGTACAACAAGGCAGTGTCCTGAAGACAGTGTCCTGAGGTTTGTGTATGTGGCCATTTGTTGAGATGTTGTTGGTAAAAATCAGCATAGCAGTGTCGTATCATTAAAATAGGAACCTATATTTTAATAAAATTTAAATTTCTGACATCATTGGGGTTTTGTGTTGGGTCTCTTGTGAAGTAGTTTCCCTTGGTCCATGAAGTTGATCTGCCTTTCTTGTTAAAGGCTGAGAATGACCATGTAAAATGATCTTTCTGTTTCCTAGATGCTTTAGATAGCATCTAGTCTATATATAAATTTAGGGACTATTTTGACTCTGGTTTACTCACATTTCCTACCCCTAGTTCTCCATCTTCAGTATTCTCCTGGGTAAAGTACTTCCCACTACTGCCTTGACTGACCTTACTGACCTGTGTTCTTTTTACTAGTGGATTCATTTCCATACCTTTGGACCTAAAACTATCTATTTCTGAGTTGGGGGAGAGACACAGGCTGGAGATGTTTCTTTATTAAATTCCGCAACTGAATATAATTTTTGTAATAGATTGACAATATTCACTGTTATTACATACACACACATACATAATTACTGTTATTATTACACACTGTATTACATACACACTGTTATTACATTCACTGTTATTACATACATACATATGAATACAAATCAAAATTTTGTGAAGCTTATGCCTAAACCCACCTTGATCTTGGGGATACAGTGATGTTATACCCAGTTTATAGATGGAGAACTAAGTCACAGACTGTTAAAAATAGAAGGTGCATTCAAGATGATGTCTTCCTGCCTCCACTTTTTATAGCTGCTGTTAGGATTATGGTTGTGGTTATTATATGTATGATTATCGGTATTATTTTACTCATAGAAATAATAATCAAAAGGACTGTATCTTCTGTGAGTTCCAAAAATTGGAACTATGCCAGGAAAATAAATGTGGAGCAAAGTTGATCAAGGATCAAGGTGACTGTGGTCTGAAATGGGTTAACTTCTCAGGCATTATTACTAGGAGGCCTTTCTCCAGCTGTGTTTAGAAGGGATCAAACAGAAGGTTTACTCCCAAAGCCCAGAAATGAAGAATGACTCAAAACCTTAAGAGGGATAGGTAGGTTGTTTCTACTGTGTCCCCTCCCTGCCATCTGAATCTAGCCCGGGGGCCTGTGAGCTCTGCCTAGCATGAAAATCCAGTTCCAAAGGACCACCATATATATCCTCTCCAGGCATATGTCTGCTCATGGTGGTCAGACCTGCTCGCCCACTTGTCTGCCCAGCAGTAGTTCTCTGGAGTTGGGCCTTTTCTTATTCTCAATGGAAGTTTCCCTCTTCACTTGGAAACATCTCTAGCTCACATTTTCACTTTAGGGATCTGTTATTAACTAAGTAATACCTATTCCCCATACAATTGCAACCCCCTTATTTTGACCTCAATCCCTCCTTTCCCCGCCCCCCACCCCCCATAGAGTGTCTCTGGTTCATAGTTGTTTGTTGATTTTGATATTTTCTTTCTTGTAGTTATTCTTTTTTCCTGGTCCCTTATTTAAGTTTTCTAGATTCCTGCTATGAGTGAGACCATCCGGTATTTTTCTTTTTCTTTCTGGCTTATTTCTCTGAGCATGATCCCTTCCAGTGCCATCCATGTTGCTGCAAATTGCATGAGTTTATCTTTTTTGATTGTTGAGTAATATTCCATGGTGTATATGGACCACATCTTCTTGATCCAGTCATCTATTTTGGGCATTTGGGTTGTTTCCATAGCTTAGTTGTAAGAATATAAAGCAGAGACATCCTGCAGGGGAGGAGGAGGGAGAGGGATCAGAGGGAGGGAGGGAGGAGCACGGGACTGAGGTGATGGTGCACAGCTGCATTGGGGAAATTCTATGGGGACTACACCTGAGGGGGGCGGGAGGAAGCAAATATTGTTTAAAAATGAACAATGGGGCCTCCCCAGTGGCTCAGCTGTTGAGCACTGGGTTGCGAAGCTGCCCACAGCCTCTGCAGTGCTGGTTCGATCCCCGGCTGCTCCCCGGCCACCGGAGGAGGGTCCCACATGGCGCGCAGACCTCTCCTGCCGCCCGCTGCTCCCCCCAGCAGTGTACTTCGGTCCTTCTGCCTGCTCTGCTCCCCGCTCTGGCTCTGGTGGATTCTCTCACCCTCCCGTGCTTCTGACTGTACCCAGTGCTTGTATAAATAAATAATAAATAAATAAATAAATAAATAAATAAATAAATAAATCTTTAAAAAAAATAAGAAAAAAAATAAAAATGAACAATGATGTAAAAAATAAATCATGGGCCTCCCCGGTAGCTCAGCGGGGTGAGCACCACGCCGTGAAGCTGTCTGCAGCCTCAGCAGCGTGGGTTCGATTCCCGGCCGGCCAGGGAGAAACCCACATAGCTCGGCAGACCTCTCCTGTCTCACCCGCTGCTCCCCTCAGCAGTGTATTTCAGTCCGTCTGCCTGTTCTGCTCCCTGCTCTGTCTCTGGTGAATCCTCTCATCCTCCCGCACCTCTGACCTGTACCCTAGTTCTTGTATAAATAAATAAATAAATCATAAATCATAATAAAAAATAAATACAAAAAAATAAAGTCAAGCGGAGTCTTTATGGACTTGTATTTAAATTTCTGTAATCATGAAGTTGATCTTTGAAGTTCAGATTATAAATAAGAATGTTTGCCTTCTTTTCCTGAGCTCAGTTTTCTATTTTATTGTACATACCTCTTTGGGGGAAAAGTAGAACATGAATAAGTTAATAGCCTCACACTGACATATAGAAGCCATCAGATTCTTATTTTCTTAAAGGGGCACTATTGAAAATAGTGCAAAGATTATTTTGCAGCGTTTTATGTTACTGAAAAGCAAAGCAGTGAGGACCACAGACTCCTGCCGAATCCAGGAATGACAAAGGCGCTTTGGGGATGGTATTTGTGGTTCAATGAGTGCAAATCCATGTGTCATACACAAATACAGTTCACTCTAATAGTTTGATATCTCTTCACTCATCTTAAACACCTTAAGGTATTTGGAAAGGGAGGAAGAAATAAAACAGATGAACCTGCTGAGATATAGCCAGGAACAGTAGTACTTCATTTTGATTGATGTTTTTACAACCTTATCTTCTAGATAAAAGCTACTGTAAACAAAAGCCTACCTAAATTGATTGTATTTCAAGGAAGTGAGAGCCCCCTGTGTGCCGGGATTGGCTCCCAAGTGCTTAGTTTTTCTTCTTAGCAGTCAGTTCCTCAACCGCCAGTAGTGTCCCTTCAGGGAAGTGTTTCCTAGCAGGTTTTTTTTTTAAAAGATTTATTTGTTTATGCATACAAGAACTGTGGTACAGGCCAGAGGTGCAGGGGTGAGAGGATTCACCAGAGACAGAGTGGGGAACAGAACAGGCAGATTGACTGAAATACACTGCTGAGGGGAGCAGCGGGCGAGTCAGGAGAGGTCTGCTGCACCAGGTGGGTTGCTCCCTGGCCGGAGATCGAACTCCTGCTGCAGAGGCTGTGGACAGCTTCATAGGTTGCATCTTACCCCTGACCTGTACCCTAGTTCAGATTATAATATATATATATATATATATATATATATATATATATATATATATATACACTGCAGTACTCATTTCTTCTCTCACACATCTGCTCAGTCATGGGTTGACTCCCGTGTGCACTGAAATACATGTTGCCCTCCAGAGCTTTCATTCTACGAGTGTGGGTTTGATCATAGGAATGTCCGATTATCTACAACTTCTTTTTTCTCAGAACCTCTTTTTATATTTATATGCTTTCCCTTACCTGACCTTTTTCTCTAATGACCTGAACCATTCCAACTTCTAGTTATTTTTCTTCTCTTTCCATTATTTGTCTTCATGGATCTGTAAAAATGAGAGGTTTGCATTTGAGGACTGTGTTGGTTAGCCAAAGAGATTTTCCTTATCATAAAATAATTTATTATGAGTGAGAGAAATTTTTTTCACTACCCATTTAGCACAAGTTGGGATCTGAATACCTGAAGCACTGTGTCACATTTGGTTAATGATAGATTTACAGGGCAAACATGTATCAGCCTTAATCCTTTAGTTATTTGACTCTGCCAAGGATGAAAATTCCAATAATTTTTTTAAATTTAATCACACTTTTATATATCCAGATCCCATAAATCTCTTTGTACCTTGAGATAAATGTCTGAATGAACTCTGGGTTACCCTGTGATCTTTTGAGAACTGAGCCAAAGAAAGAGAGACCCCTCCCCCCCATAACTAATAGTAAAAGACTATATGAAAAAACATATTTGCGGTAAGCAACATTTAGGTAGTAAAATATAAATGAATTGTAATTTCTAGTATTCATAAAATTGAAAATGAGGAGTTCAAAAATAACCTCAGAATTTATCAGAGCTAGTCTCTGGTAGACTTACTGGCGAACACCAACCTGGACTCTCGCACGTCAGCCTAGGTTGTGCCAGCTCCGTGATCACTACCCATTATGGTTGTCATATCAATTATAAATTCTCTGGCATCAAACCCTAAATCAGCTGAAATGATGGGTTTGCCTTTGGTGTATTTCCCTGGGAAAATAACTGAGAAAATATGTAATAATTCACGCAACCTAATTTGTAAACTACCCCGATTTTTGGAAGAAGGCAGGGTAGAAATTCTAGGTAGATCAGTAGGATATGCGCCCAAAGTCCAACTGGAGGGTTCTCTCACTCTTAGTACTTAAACATTTTCTAAGTAAACAGGACCCTGTGCTTTGTGAATTTTAGAGTTTTCGTGTCGTTTCATTTGGTGTTCTCTCCTTTTCCAATTTGAGACTGTGTAGTAGTCACTCCTTAAATCCTTGTGTGACACAAACAAGGACTGCCGTGCTTCACTTAAGCTCATCCTCCAGTTTCACAACAAAATAATCTCAAGGTACTTCTGATCCCACCGTCCCTCTAAAGTCTCTCAGGACCCCTAATACTGCTCTTCATCCTTCCCTCAAAATATGATGGAGAAAAGTTTAAAGGGCCATTATGTTAATAAATGCAACCTAGCTGAGAACTCACCTTGTTGATGAAGTCTTCTGAAACACCATGTCAATTCTGTAATTATTTTTTTATTGTGACTCTTTTGGCATTTTGTCTATTCAGTTGATAACTTATATTTTACTTGAAAGATGATAGATTTGTTCCTATGTTATTAAAAGGTGAGTTGTAAGCAACTTCACAAGGGGAAAGGCCTTTCTTTTGTGACTTGTGTGCTATGCAGTATGGAGTCACAGGCTTGTTTGTAGATTCTTCATAGGTAAATGTAGAGACCCTGACCTCCTGCCCACAGTCAGTATTTCTCTAAGAAAACAGACATTAAAGACAAAAAGAGTTCCTGCTTTGCTGTTTTGTTCTACCTATCTCGGTTTTTCTCTTTTGAGGATAGATTTATGAAATATTGGAAAGACTGTAAGTATGGCATTGAAATGTACAACACAAGACAAAATAAAGTGGAAATTAAGCACTTTTCCAGGCAATTTAATGTAGACATAAAAATGCTGAGTTATATAAACACCATGGAGAATTTCAGGTGGTTGTGGTTGTATATTTATATACATTTTAAATTTTCTTCAAAATAATGTATTTTCTACGTGGCATAAAGGCCTGAAATGAATGTGTATTTCTAATACATTTTTCCTTTTTCATTTTCAAAATTATGGACAGTGAGTTGGTGTTACAACGATATAGAGTTGCATTTTTAATCACCAAGACCCATGAATAGGAGGGGCAGGATACTTATAATGGGGGTTCTCTTTCTTTAGTCATTTCAGTTTGCAGAGACCTGTCCAGCAAAAAAAAAAAAAATATATGAAACAGGCTATATTTTTATTTCATCTCTAGATACCAAAAAAAAGAAGAATATTTGCATTGTATATTAAATTGACCATAGTGCCAGAACCTTATGATGCTACATTACATAATCACTAATCTATTATTATTATATACATATTTACACGCAGGCATAAATACACACATACTTTGCATATAAACTTGTGCAAGCATATTTCACTTGGACTGAAAAGTTATTTACAACTCTGTCTGAAGATACATACAACAGTGATTAACAAGTGCATAACCAATCTACAGCATGCAGATTAAAACTAAATAAACAGTGTAAGAGTTTATTTTAAAACAATTACAAGATGTTTTATATTTCTCCTTCGTCCTGAACCGTGTGTTTGGGAACGCATTCTTCATAAAAACCACATGCAAGTCTTTTTGATGGGGAAACAATTGACTTCCAACAGCCACATGTCTGCACACATCCACAAGAGATAGCTCAGATCCCACAGAGCAACTTAAAATGAGAAAGACAAAAGAAATACTAGATATGTAGATTGGATGCTCTGCTAGTCCTCTATTGGAGAAAGAGTTTTCTATTTGCTTATGAATTGAAATAAAAGGTTTGGGCTGGGAACAAACATTTGAATCACAAGTAGGTTTTGTTTTTATTGTTGATGAAGCCCCTCATGAACAACAAACTTGACGAAAAGCATCAAATCATTCCACCATCCTCTTGTCATCCTTCATTTGAAAATTGTTTGTTTTATTGACTTGATCCAAATGTATATAGTGGAACAGTAGTGCTTGAGCATTGTTTTTAAAGATGTTATCATGGTAATTCAGCTCATCGAGAAGTATTACATCAATTTCATGAGTTTTCCCTTATTCCCTCTATAGAGAAAACTGTAACAGCACGAGTTCTGCCACCCTTTACCTTCATATTACATTGCCAGAAGGGATGTAAAAGTAAAAATTTTTTTTTAACAGATGAAGTGACTTTCTGGAACACAGATCATCCAAGTTAATGCCACAAACATAAGCTACATCTTTATACTAGAGGTATTTTAGGCACAAAAATGGGCCCTTGGGGTTCACTGTATCAAGCATGTCTACCAAGTCTGAACCTCTTTTTTTCTGGAAAACAAATCTCTACCTGACATGCTCACTTAGAGCCTTGCTTCCCGCAGTTCTCATAACTTATTCCAGCTGTTTATTTCCATTTATGTGAACACGTTGTGGCAGTGTTCTGCATTTACTCCTCTTTGCTCATGTTTAGATTCTGCCCCATAACTTCTGAATCCCCTCACAGTGGGAAACAATTCTCTGAACTTCATGCAGTGATTCTGTAACTCTCATTCCCTAGCTTACTTCCACCTGATTGCTAAATGCTTTAAATATGCTCCTTCGAATGCAATCATTTTCATTCCTTTTATCTGAATTATAGGTTGCTTTTTCATATACTTCCTAAATGTGGTGACATTTAAATCAAAATGAGTAGCTAGATAAACTTGTTAGTGTAAAACTGTTGACTTCATGCTTGAATCATTCCTCGGGAACAGGTGGATCCCAATTTGTATACTGGGCTTGTAATTAGTCTTCGGCATCTGGACTTCTGTTCATCTCTTTTCTAAGTGTTGTGAATGTTTCTCAAAGTTAAATGACTGTTATAAATTGCTGTGTAAATACACGGCATAGTGAGAGACAGTGTAAGCACAAACCATAAAGCCAGACTGCTTGGGTTCAAAACCTGACCTTGTGCCTCAGTTTTTTCATCTGTAAAATGGGGATAATCACAGTGCCCACCCCCTGCCCTGCCATTAGGTACTTATGAATAGCACATTTGTTTGTGTAAAGCACTTGAAACACTGCCTGTTGCATAATAGTATGCAGTAATGTGAGTTACCTCTTTATTGTTTGTTATTAGAATGATTACATCATTTATTTGTATTTAGACGTCTTTATAGCTATAATATCTGGTCAAGGACCCTCTGACAGCTGTGGGGGCATAAAAGCTAAACGGGTTTCAGGAAATCTACCAGGAAGTTGGTTATTAAAGCTAATTTAGCAAAACGATGTAGTGTAGTTGGAAATCTCTAAATTCCTGCATCTACCTCTCATTTCAGCACTCTCTGAAGAAGATGCTTCAAGGAAAAGTCTAACAATAGAAAGTTAATAGATTTTTCTCTATAAGTAAAAATACTATCCAAGAAATTTCTGCATTTTAAGATACAGAAGTACAGCAAGGAAGAGGGTAGTATTTTTTTTTTTTTATATTTTTTTTTAAAAGAGAGTAAGCAAGTCCTTTCTGCATTGTGGGAGCAAATTTTGTGTTTGTACCTCTGAGTTCTGAGTTTCTCAGTTATAACAAACTTTGGAGTGGAAGATATGATTTATAACTTGAACCTTGTCTGTCCAACATTACAATCTGACATCCCCAGAGATTATCTAAAGATAGCTAAATTTTTCTGGAAGACTAAGAATTTACTCACTGAAGTTTTTAAACTATTCTTGGTGACAATCTTAAAATTAAAAAAAAAAATCTTAGAGATTGCACTGTCTTTTTTAACTAAACAAATTGTGCCCAGCACCTGTTTTTCCTCGACTGTCCTCAGCGTCTGTTGAGATTGACAGAATTTATTTGTCCCAACACCAAATAGTCTCGCATTGCCACAACTGGGTTTTTTAAGGATGTCTTTTCCCTATTTGTCAACAGTGCCTGTGATTGGAAAAATACTGTACCTGCAACATCCTCCCACACCCATCCCCACCCCCTTCATATTAGTACCTGTAGAAGCCCATAATTAAGTTTAACACCAGAACATAACTGGAGAAAACATGCAGAATTCTTCCATTTTCTATTTGATTTTTTTAGACCTTTTTGGGCGGGCCATCATCCGTAATGTGCAGCATGGAGGGATAGTAGCACATTGGTCTAAGTTAGAAAGCAGGGAACTGTTAGTATAAAAGCACAGTTTCTTCATACCTGAAATCTGCCTTGAGGAACAGTTGCTACTTACTGATAATCTCATTCAGCAGCCCCTTCTCATGTAAGCTCTGGGTACAAGCCTAATTAGAAAAAGCCAATAATAGGATTTCTCAAGCCTGTACTATATTTATCTTTTGCCATATAACAGATCACCCCAAAACTAAATGATTTAAAATAACACGCACTTGTCTCACTTTTTCTGTGAATCAAAAAGATAGGTGACATGTCTTTGCTGGTCCTCTTCATCCTCTCCCACCTCACACCCTTCCCAAAGACTCAGACACTGACGGGACATCAGGTTGCACATTAGACAAAGTGAATCCCCCCTTTTAGAACCTTTTTCTTGGGAGTTATAATTGGGTGAATAAACTCAGTATTGGGGGGGAGGCAAAAAATATTTGAACAAACCACATCCGTCCCTTCTGGCAGCTTCCTATCTTTTCTGACTCCCATTCTGTGAGTGCCCTGGTGCCTCCTCTCAGCTCTCAGACTCATGGGGTGATGGGTCCCAAAACTCTTTTTAAGAGAAGAAAAGGGAAACAAAAGGCTGCATTGAAAGTGTTGACCCAGGGTCCGTGGTCTCATCTGAAGGTTTGACTGGGGAAAAACCCACTTCCGAGCTCACTCAGTGGCTGTTGGCAGGATTCAGTTCCTCTTGAGCTTTACTGGCTGTTAACAACATTCTTCCTTCACTTCCTTGCTATCTGGGCACCTCTCAAATAGCTGTTTGATGAAAGTGCCCAAGTCAGACGTGCCCTCCCAACCCCCACCCCCCACCCATCACTTTTGCTGTATTCTTTGTTAGCAGCAGTCCCTAGGCCCAGTGCACACTCAGGAGGAGGGGATTACACACAGGCACGAATCCCAAGAAGCAGGGATCACTGAGGCCACCTTAGAAGTCTGCAAATCACTGCATCCCTTTGCTGAAACACAGCTATGCCATCCCTCCTACAGATGGCAGTGGCAAGACTTGCTCTCAGTGGAGGGAGGCCTAAATGGGACCTGTACAATAGCTAAGTATCTTTCTTTCTAAGTGCCTTTCCTTTCACTTTTTTATTGGGAAGATGAACCTTGTGCAAGTTACAAATTTTGCTAAGTATTTTCATGCTGCCTTAATGTCTCTTAACACTAGTCAATCACAGAATCTGCCTCATGTATGCTGTCTACCTGTGCATAACACATCCAATTGTAGGATGTCAAACCAATCAGTGTCCCCGATCTTGCCAAATAGGAAATTCTTCAAAACAAAAACAATTTTGCTCCCCCCATGTGATTGTAACTGTGCATTCCATCTACTCAGAAAATACTTAATAACTGGATGCTATTTTATCTTATTTTTTTTAAAGATTTATTTATTTATTTATAGAAGAACCGGGGTATAGGCCAGATGCGTGGGAGGGTGAGAGGATTCACCAGAGACAGAGTGGGGAACAGAACAGGCAGACTGACGAAATACACTGCTGAGGGGAGCAGCGGGGTGGCAGGAGAGGTCTGCACGCCATGTAGGCCCCTCGCCGGCCAGCCAGGATTAAACCGGTGCTGCAGAGGCTGCGGACAGCTTCACGGCACGGCGCTCAACTGCCCGTGCCACCGGGGGAGGCCCTGGATGCTACTTTATTATTATTTTTTTTTTTTTCAAATAAGATACTTTTTTTTTTTTTCTGTCTGAGAACAGTGCCTGGTGTGCCTCAGGGTCTCTTACAGTAACAACCTTCCTAGGGCTTTTGCCCAAGTTTGAGGACCTCTGAATTAGTTCTCAGGTCAGGGATCAAAAATTTAAATGCCCACAGGGACCAGGTGGGCAACATAAGAAGTTGCATGGCATCAGAAGAGAGCTTGATCCTCCTCTAGTTCTTTCTTGAAACATAAAACCCTCTGAGGTTATTTTCTGATTCCTCAAACTTCATAGACATGTGAAAACGGAGAAATAGGTCTCTATAATAAGAAAATCCACAGTGCAGGCATGATGATGAATGGCATATGGCATTCATCTGGCACTGAGTCTCAGCATCCAGGAGTAACAGAGAGTGGTGGAGACTGTGGCAAACCCGAGAATGGATGTCATCTAAAAGGAGTAAGCTGTTCCTTAGCCCCAGCTGCTTGTTGCCGGATCAACTGAATTCTTAAGACCCCCGGAATATATAGCATTTTATATAAAAACACCAAATTTTTGTGTCAGCTTACATCTTTTTAGTTGGTAAGAGCCCAGCCTTGATTTAATAGATTCAGTCACAGAAATGTCACTAATTTGCAAGGCAGCTCACTCCATGTATTCAAAAGCTATAGTTTTAGGAGAACTTTTTTTCATGTTGAATCAAAATCAAAACCTGATCCTTGATTACTTTCAAGTAAGCTAAGTCTGTGCTCAAGAGCTACAGCATGGACCTAATTCCTTCTCCGCAGAGCTCTCTAAAAAACAGAAGATGGTAAATGAGCATGTTGCCACCCTGAGCACTCACTTCTAGGTCATATCTACTCTGGTATTCTGAGTATCTCAAATACCCTGGAGTTTTTCTCTGGATCAGTTTTAGACTAGAAATAGTCCTCTTCAAATATGATCCTAGAAACCCTCCAAAATGCTCTAGTTATGGTCTAACCAGTGCAAAGGGCATTTCCTCTCTTTTTCTGGTTAAAGTCTCAGTCCATGTTGTGTTTAGTAGACTGATCACTACATCACAGTGAGACAGTCACACACTACACCAGACTGCCTGGGTTCCAAAGCAGCTTCATCCACATTTTAGCTATGGGACCTTTGGCAAGATACTTGCTCTGCGCCTCAGTTTCTTCATTTACAAAATGGGGACAACAGTTGTACTGACTTCAAGGAGTTGACCTGATAATTAAATTTGTTGATATGTGTTAAATACTTAGAACATTGTCTGGCAGGTAATGAGTGCTATGAAAGTGTCAACACTTAACATTGCTGTGGCTGTTACTATTAAATCACAATGATCCAAACGCCAAGCCATGGTAATGGCTGAGTCCTGCCAACATGCCATCTCAAAAATGCCACAAACTCTCTGATCCTGTTACTACTGTTACTACTTTCTCGGCCTTGAGGATATCTGTCATGTGCCAGGCACTGTGCTAGGACTGGAGGACACAAATACAAATAAAACATGAGCTTTGCCTTCATTCAGTGTCACAATAGAGCAAAGAGACAAACAATGATAAAATAGAAATAATCTCTGGGAGACATATATGCACCAACAGCCCAAAGGCGTTCCCAGCTTTTGTTTTACAGCCTCCTATTTAATTTCTCTAAATACTTTAAAATGGAAGGAAACCAGAGAAACACATTTCAAACACATTTATAAGGTTGTCATTATTTATGAGGAACTTCATCCTTCATACCCTTAAGGTCTGTCATGGCTCTTAACTTTCACCTCCCATTTTTTCCAGAGGTATTTGTTATTTTTGCTAATTTGCTGGTGTTTATTTGCAAGCAAAATTACTTGTTTTTGCTTGTTCAGATGTCACTCACATTCCAGTCTCTGCTCCACGGGAGTTTTTAAAATCCATTTGGAGTCTTTGATCTTATTACTTGACCATGAGTATCATAACCTTAAAATTATAGCCAACCTTGAAATGTGTTTACAAAATCAATGCGGATATCCATATACATCCCATTACTGCATGTCCTCGCCTAGCAGAGAGGGCTGCAATCCCAGTAGCAGACCCACCCTCTGCTTTGCACATTCCCTCAATCCCAGGGACTCTGTTTTCTTCTAAATACCATTAATAGTCTCTTTGACTGTCATTGGTTGCAAAGGTCATGTTTGCTTTCCCAGTGATCTTATTCTTGCCCAGGAGTGCCATAATAAATGGGATAGCCATCAAAAAGATAAAATCATTCCACCCACCAGCGAGAGTTATACCGCTTGGTTTTTCAAATTATCAACCAAAATGTTCTCTTCTATTAGTTCAGATAACCAAGGAATTAATCGATTATATGAAGTCGCTTAATGTGGTCAGCCTTTTCATAAACAGGTTGTTGAAAGGTTATCTTGCCAGCATCTGATAAACTGGGTCTTGAGTTGTCAGGGAAAGTCCAGAAATACACTAAAGTAGGTATTGGGAACAAGGCCAGATCTTATTTTGCCATTAAATATCCAAACTTGTCACCTTTTAAAATTTCCTATTTCTTGATCACTCAAAAACCACATCATTCAAAACCTCTGTTTATCAACCTCCATTGATAAAAGGAAGTTGTGTTTCTTCACTTTTCATTAATGAAGCACATGTCAATTAGAGCTTCTGAGCCAAATGAGAGGTAGTATTACCTAAGTTAATATAATTCCATCCAAGTGCTAAGACACGAAGATTTGAAAGTTTCCAGGGCTTGGGCCTCCCCTGGTGACGCAGCGGTTGAACGCTGGGCTGCAAAGCTGCCCGCAGCCTCTGCAGCACTGGTTCTATCCCCGGCCACCAGCAAGGGTCCCACATGGCGCACAGACCCCTCCTGCCACCCTTTGCTCCCCTCAGCAGTGTATTTCGTCAGTCTGCCTGTTCTGTTACCCGCTCTGGCTCTGGTGAATTCTCTCACCCTCCCACGCTTCTGACTGTACCCAGTGCTTGTATAAATAAATAAATAAATAAATAAGTCTTTAAAAAAAAAAAAAGAAGAAGAAAAGAAAGTTTCCAGGGCTTTATTATGAGCCTTTGCTTATATATCCTGCAAATAGTTCCTAGACCTGTGTTATTGCATTCAAGGAGTCTTAATCATGACCCACTGCGTGAAATGTTCAGATTCACAATCCTGCAAAACCTTTTCAAGTTGCCAATTTCATCCATTGCCTCAGAAGTGAAACTAGTCCGTTTTCTGGGGCATTGAGGTGTCCTCCAGTCTGGCTTTTCTGCCTAGAAAATGCCATTTCCGTAAAGAGCTGTCATGCCCCATGTCTTTTGGCTTATGATTTAGCTGCTCAGGGAAAGTGCAGGCTCTCTTGCCCGCTCCGTGCTGGTGATATGTGTTTTTGTTTTATTAAATCTTTAAAATTCTGGACTTGTTGTTTATGACCCCTATATATTCTTTTGTTCTTTTCTATGACTGGTTAGATCACATTTTTTTTTCACCCTTTGTAAAAATATTAGTGCCTTTCTAAGGAACATCATGGTCTCCAGAATAGCTGCATATTACAATGGAGAGATGGGCTGAGCTTATTGTTAGGTGGCCCAGGACTGTTTCACTGCTAGGAAGGTCGGAGACATGGACATTAGAAACATGGATCTTCCAGTTCTTGCCAGATTTGTTTGGACAAAGCTGGGATCATTTGACACTAATCACAGAGCTTTTTGCAAAATAAAGATTTCAAACAGAATCCCAGTTGCAGACAGTTTGTGATTAAAAGTTCCTAAGAAGCCCTCAGTAGGGGAAGCAAGTTCTCATCTAGTTCTGAACTTCATCCTGTGTGCATGTTAGCCCTAGGGCCTGTCCACTGTTTGCCACAAATAACCCAGTTCTTCTGAGCCCCGGGCTTAGGTACATGTCACAGAGCTCAGTGGTCCAAGCAGCCACATCATACACGGCTTCTGCATTCCTCAAACAAGGGCAGCTGATAAGTTGCCACCTTATGGTTCTACCACTGCAGGGAGGGTATGCAGAAAGTCTGAACTTATCTTTCCTACAACTTGGCCACTCTACTGATGTGAATCCCCAAATAAACCATTCCCTGACATCCAATTGAACTTGTTCCTGTGCATACAGTATCTCACAGCCCATCCTGTGCTGTTAGTTTTGGCAAGTACTCTACAGCATATAATAAATCATGGAAGGAAAAGCTTTTTGGCCTAGCATGGTTCAGCTTGCTGTAATGTCAGACTACAGAAAGCAGTTCTGTTTTTAGACATCCTTTTACTAACCCAACATTCATAATTTATGATTTCACTGTAAAATTCCTGCAACACTACACCAAAAGTAGTGCTGCCCTTTAATTAAGTACTCTCAGTAGGAAAAACGTGAAACTGATGTGCAAAACATCTCTGTGTTCACAGTGATTGATAGTGATTACATCTTTATGAACCCAGCCTAGAGGTCTCAACTTCCTGATGGGTGAAGTCGTCTACAGGGCTACTTCCTGAGTCTGCCTGGCGGGGATAGTCACTACTATCCAAATTGTAGATAATTTGGAGGCACCATTTAGAGATATTGAGGGTTAAGCCTACATCTGTCTATACTTTGTCACAAGTCTACATGACATTATTCCTCACTTTCCTGATAAGGACCTATGAACAAATTTCATGCCATGTATGCACTTAAAGAAGTTGTAATACAGAGAATGAAGGGTTAGGGAGAAGGTGTCTTTGAGGGATCCCAGTTGTCATATGTGTTCTTTTTTTAAGACTAGGATAAATGGAGGATAGAAAAGACTTTGGCCTGGTTTGTATGAGAACAGCACATTATAGCCAGAAGACGACCTCAAGCTGTTCCATTTTTGAAATTTACCTTTCAAATATTGTTTTCATTAGTTGCAAATAGGTAAGCTTAAAATTTAAACTAGTACTCTAAACGTTAGGAGGCTAAAATCCAAACCCTGGTGCTCCCTAGCTCATCATTGCTGTTTTGTTTTGGTTTTTTTTAACTCTGGTTTTATCCTTCATCAGCTAAATAGTCACATCATAACACCTTCCAGAAAGGTAATTAGCGTAATGCATACACTAAAGACGTCAACTTCCTTGAAAGAAACATAACAAATCCATCCAAGGTGGTAATATGTGGGTTGCATAAGCTCTTTGGTGTAAGTTAAGCTACTTTCAGTCATAGTCCTACAAATCAAGACAAAAACTGTGTGTAATAATAGCACTTAATCGACTTACTAGTGTTTTAAAGATCACCTTTTTCTGGAACTATGTTGATACTATATATGCATACTATTTTCTCGTGTTTTTGCAGATTTGGGCCGGGCTTGGTCATCTATTGGTATGGATTTATCCAAGAACTGGACTGTAACCGGGAGAGGGGCATCCTGCTCAAAGCCTGTTTCCCCACGGACATTGTCACCTTGTGCCACAGCGTAGCTTGACCCTGGTGATCCTGGAAGAGAAGCTGAGAGGAAAAGGTGAATCCGGAAGCAATTTTACTTTCCTGCAGTGTAAACTGCTGGCAACATCTGCCCTGAACTTCAGCTGAACTCTGGCTGCTCGTGGTCACACCACTACCTCTTTAGACAAACATATCAAGAGTTTCTGTTTTCCTTCATCCCTTGCTGATGTGAACAGCCAAGAACTACAGACACAACCCACTCATTATCAGCATTTCTGTCTCTGTCAAACAGTTAGTTTATAGATAGTCATAATCTTTCTTCCTTCCGGATGGTTTCTCCTTGTATGCCGAACAAAAGAAAAAATGTGGAGACTGAAAGGTGTGATTTTTCAATTCTCCCAGTTACCGAATCACCCTCTTACTTTTTTTCTAAGCCTCCTTTGATTCTCTCTCCCGCCCCCTTTCTCTTCATGTACAACCACAGATACCCAGTATTGCATTACGGTCACAGAATGATCTAGCCCAATCCCGGGAAAGCTGAAGACCAGAAGTCTGAAACTACCTTCTGACTCTTACCTGCAGGGCACCCAGCCCACCGAGGTGGTAGCCTGCACGCCTGCTTCTTTTGTCCAGCCTTTACCTAACTTCTGCTGCATGGAGCCGAGGTGGCAAAATACACCCGATGAGAATTTCCTCTTTCATGATACTTATTTGAACCCCAAACATTCTCCACTTATCTCTTTTAAAACTATTAATTGCACTGTGGCTGGAAACCACACTTCCTTGGAACAAGGACCGAAGGGAAAAAAATGATGTTCGGTGCCAGCATCGACAAGAGTTTATTTTGAAACATGACTAGTTGTCGGTATGTAGGGTAGTCAGTATTTTATGAGTAAAAGTTTTTTAAAAGCACATTCTGTGCACTCCTTTGTATCTGCATTTTTATACCACATAATTATATAATAACTGATGCATTAGAAATATTCAGCTCTGAATGAATAAGTATACTAGAAATAAGCCCAGAGCAATTTCCAAATAAGCAAAATACCTTGTGTTTGTTCAGTTGAATTTATTCACTTTTTATATTGCAAGCCAGATCTCAATCTAAAGCACAATATCAATAAATTCATTATAAACACACCTGTTTTAGGAAACATTAAAAATTGCTCTGTACCCAGAAACATATTTAAGAAAATGTTTGTCCCCACATTGGCAAGACAGATAACTTTTATAATGTGGAAGAGTTGAATTTGGACATCTTAATAAGAATATAACTTTTATAAACACCTTTAAGTTAAATATATCGATCCCTTGGTTCTTTCAAAAGACTAAATATGCCATTGTCCTTTTATTCACTTTGCACCTAAAAAATGTCTGCTTGCTGCTTCTCCTTTTGAAGAACACAAACATTGGGTCCAAATGTTATTTCTGTGTACGTTGCATTAAACAAAGAAAGTGGTAGAAGGGGAACCGGTAAGGTGGTATCCAGCAAGCATCTGCTTCAGCATAAAACTGATCGTGCAGGTTTTATGAGTGAAATAGAGTGATTTGAAACCACTTGCCATTGTCTTGTTACACACACAAATTTTAAACAAAACTGTTTTTAAAGCAGTTTTCATGGCATGTTCTAAACTTTTTTCTTCATCGGGAATAAATTACATTTATCTACACAGATGTTGAAAATCCTGTTAAACCCTTGTCAAGGATTTGTTTGTTTTACATTGAACAAATTTATGATGAGGGTGTACAAATAAATTAAAAAATAAAAGAGGCGCTTGCGTTTCGTATTCGTTCTGCTACCTGGTGCCCTGACATAATGTGTTATGAGAGGGTAGTAGTGTTCTCTGGCCTTCTCTTTATGAATGAGGTTTTCAAATTCAGCCCTTAAAAGTGGGAAAGAAACCAGCATACATGGTCTACATACTATGATAAGGTTACAAGTTATTCAAAACTAAGCCTTTTCCCACATGAAAGCTAATGCAACCTCATATCTGCCACTTTTCAATTAGAGGTGTTGGGGGAAAGAAGTAATTTTCTCAAGCTGGAAGCCTAAAGCCTCCTTTTAAAAACTATTTTATGTTAGAAATACTTATCTGTGTTATCTGTATTGCTTGTTTACTTGTTTGGTGCCTTTTTGTTTATTTGTTTAAACAGTATCAACAGTCCTGGAATGCAGACATGGAATGACAATGTATTTTTATTGCTGTCGTCATTAGAACATTAACATTAAAGCCAAATCTTGTTTTATGGAGCATTCTGCAAACTGCGTTAATGAATTATGAAAGCCAGAATGCAGGAGTGTGTGTAAAACGTGAAATTAAATGATGTGCTCTCTGGCATATATGGATTTGCCGAGCATCTGCTTTCACAAACAAATAAGAAACCCCACTAGAAGCTGAGCAAGAATCAGCTATCAGAAAAACTGATCCAGCACCCACATTTAAGGTGACTTTTTAGACTCTTCCAGCCCCCACTCTTCAACCCCCCCCCAATAATGAGAATCTTTTCTTTCTCCTGCCTTCAAGTGAGATATATGTCAATTTTTCTGAACACTCCTGAAATTGCATGTAAACAGGAAGGTTGAGGGGTCCAAAGTAGAAATCGGGTCTCCAGAGGAAATAATTTTCTTTTAACCATAGGTGTGTGTACCTGCTCATTATCAGCAAGGCATGATTTCACCCTGGAAGAGATGATAAATTGTTGGTCTTTGGGGAAGGGAGGGGTGGGTACATTAACTCATTGAAGCTGCCAAGGGATTGCTTAAAGCCCTGGATGAGGTAATCCACTAAATGGTCCCTGGTGGGCCACACTAATTAATGCACAGTGCCCAAGTGAACAGTTAATTCACTGGCCTCTCAATGAGGAGCTACACCCATTGTTTTCCTTTTCTCTCTGGAACCAAGACACCTTGAATGTCTGCTCTTTTTAACCTGCTCCCTCCCACCATAGACCTGGTGTTTCTACTGATTAAAATCTTGCACTACTTTCAAATGCCACTTCCTCTCATTTTCTACCTCTTCCTGTCCATCTTTCCACATGGACATGTGTTCTGCACTGTCTCACTATTCCCTGGCTCTTTCTCTCTAGAAAGTGATCTCATTGCCAAAATGTACCCCATCTAAATCCTGACCTGTCTGTCCTCAGGGTAAGGCGAGGAGGGAGCAGTTGACTTTATCTCTTTGGGGAAAAGCAGACCTGAGCATCTTTCATGTGTCAGAATATTCAAGCTCATGGGTGGCACCTGAAGGACAGTAAAACTTTTAAAAATAATAAGAGATTTCAGGGGCTTCCCTGGTGGCGCAAGGGGTTAGTCATCACACTATGAAGCAATCTGCAGCCTCTGCAGCATGAGTTCCATCACCGGCCAGCCAGGGAGCTACCCACATGGCGCAACAGACCTCTCCTGTCTCACCCGCTGCTCCCCTCAGCAGTGTGTTTCAGTCATTCTGCTTGTTCTGTTCCCCACTCTGTCCCTGGTGAATCCTGTCACCCCCCACATCTCTGGCCTGTACCCCAGCTCTTGTATACATAAATAAATAAATCTTTAAAAAAATAAAATAATAAGAGATTTTACAGGGTCAAATACGGCATGAGGTTTATGCCATCAGCAAATGTTTTGGCCAAAGGGGCCAAAAACATCGGAGGCTTACAGCTACTTTCAGCCTAAGTGTGCTTGTTCTACTGATTAACATTACAATCTAAACAGTAAAATGTTTAATTTAATTAAAGAATCACTCTTCACGCTTAATGTTCATCTTGGAGCCACTTGTCATTTTCCAGGTGGTGGGAGCCAATTTCCTCAAAGTATGTATTTTGTGACAAGGATGGGAGCAGAAAATCCTCCAATAGGCACCTTCTTGATGAGGGCTAAGAAACAGGGCAAACTTAACAACAGGGGAAACCAAAAGGCACACAACGGGGGCTCACCTGCCATATCGCCATTTGTAGGCAAGCTCCTCTCTGAAACGGTCTATAAAGTCACTATCAGGTTAAGGAAGAGTCACATGTCACAAAGTTTGTGTTACCCAAAACTAGCCGAAATTTCATTGTATTTGCATAATGCAAAAACTGGTCTAAAAAAGGTAAGCAAGGCCTGAAGCTGCTTTAGTAAAAACATGCCTGAATTCCAAAGATTAAATAAGGAAGATGGAATTATGAATTAAATAATAACCAGAACAGCTTGGGTTCCTCTTGTGTTTTTTACTTTCCTGCTATTGTTTTGAATATGCCTGTGAGACAAAGGGCTGCTTAGGTCAAGCACTATAAATTACAGTTTTCATACAATAGTAATCTACGAAAATGATTTCAAAGCTTGATCAAAGTACTTCAAAAAACTTTTTAAACTTTTCCACGATGCAGGGGAAGGGGAAATGCTCATTTGATGCCTTTATTTATTTTAGTCAGTATAGTAAAGTTCGATCTTGGCATCATTTCTACTTTATATAAATAAATGTAATCTGTTCTTACCGTTGTTCCATGTAAAGGGGGTTTAAGTTTTCATCTAGATACTGGAACAGCTAAACAGTTGGAGGCATTTGGAATGTAAGGAAAAGATACCCCTAATGTGGCATTTTAAAATAAGTTTAACGTGGCAATTTTTGTGATGCCCGAAGTGTTTGAGATTGTCTAACTCCTGTGCTTAGAATAAAATGGATATCGGTGAATTTATTTGGAATTTTAATAATCACCACAGCAACAGCTATATTTAGTTTTTCATCCCTTTACCTTCATCACTTGGGTTTATCTGGAGCTATTGCATCTCCTAGGCAAAAGATGATGGGAAATACCTAGTGATAGCAAAACTAAGCAGATTCTAGGCCCAACCGTATATAAAGATGGTGCAGGGCAGCTGCAACAATGTCAGACTCAGCTAAAGACCCATGGTACTTTATTAAGGTAATTTTTATTTTTTTAAAGGAAGGTCATTTTGAAATACGGGCATGAAATATAACCAAGTCAATTAAGTAATAACAATTGAAGTTCAGAGTTTAATTGAGGACTGAACATGAAGCCAATGACCATTAACCTAAAGCAGCCATGAATTCCCCCCTGGAAACTGCCTTGGTTAAAGGTATTTCTAGAATAACTAATACTTTTTTCTTTTGAAAAAAAAAAGGTTTAGTAAAAAATAAATAATTAAATTGGATAATACAAACACATCTCCTAGGGAAAATTGCTTTTGTCACTTTTATATCAACACAAATACGTTGAGAAATAGCAATTAACTGTGACTAGAGTATACTTTGTTTTTTAATTTTAATTGATTTTTATAGAGCAAATCAAAATTTAGATCATCTAAACCACTCCTAAGAGAAATCATACTTATGTAAGTGAAAGTTGTGCGTACCCTTTATTTGATTGCACTGCATTTATCTCAATTGTTGACTCACTTCTTTCTGTAGTTGTTTATTGGCAAGATTTCCAATTAGACTGCAAAAGCTTCATTGAGTAGAAACTATATTTTTCTTATTCACTGCTGTATTCCCCCAATAGCTAACAGAGTACCTGCCACAGAACAGGTATCAATAAATGTAAAATGTACAAATGGATGACCATTAAATGTATATTGTGTTCTCACGTGCATTAAGGAAATAATTGGAACCTTTTAATTTTTCTCAGTTTCCTTAGCCAAAAATGAAGAGAAGCATCATATGTGTTGCTATTAATTAAAAAATTACTTTAGAAACCCTCCACAGCTGAAATAAACAGATTCATGAACCAGGGTATTTTAGGTTGCATATTTAAGTTTTAAGGCAAATTCATGTGATTTCATTGTATTTGCATTGAAGCTAGCCTTAGTACATTTTTTATCCACTGTATTGCTAACCAAACTAGGGCATTTAAAAGTCTTATCTTTGTTTCTCCTTTTGAAAAGGGCTTAAAGCTTTATCTATACATTTCTATTTATGAAACAATTTCCTTTAAGATGTCAGGGGCCGGCCAAAATCAAATGTGTTTCCCACACAAATTTTGGGATATTAGATTAACTGTAAATGGTACTTTTAATTGCTCACTTTTTATAATGCTGAGTTGGGGGCAAAATGCTTCCTGGCCAACGAAGTGGTTGGCTGGCTAAAAAGAAGGGTTCTTTGGCCCTAGGCCAACAGGATCTGACTTCAGAGAGACACTGTCCATGAACTATCAGTGGGCGTTAGACATTAAGTGTATTATCATTTGAAAGTCAAAGTGTATTATCATTTGAAAGTCAAAGGCATTTGGCATATTTCCTCATTATTTTGGAAACTTGTGACACAAAAGGAACTGAAACGTTCACGTTTCTTCTTTACTCTGTCAGTTTCCCAGGGCTGACTTTGCTGGGGTTGTTTGGTGCGTGATTCCTTCTGGGAGGATCTGGAGAGAATGGAAACCCAGTACAGCTGTCACTGAGGCCAGGTCCTCTGGCTTCCTGTGATATATTTCTGCATATATTTCTAGCACTTAGTCTGCTCAAGACACAGCTATCTATTGAGTCTTCACTATATATTTAGAAGTGTTTGAGGTGCTGTGGAGAATTAAAATTATGCAAAAAAGTCATTGTTGAAAAAAAATCATTACTTGTCATAATGAACACAAAAGATCTGAACATTTCAGAAAAGCAATCAGAGTATAATAAGGAAGAAGGAAACTGCTAAGGCTTTTAAGAAGATATTTTAACTCTGGAGTACAGGCAGCAAATAGTTTTCCATTTGCTTCTAGTGGCATTCACTGCTATTGAGAAGAATTCTCAAGTTCAACTCAGCAGGAAATAGGGTTATGATCAATTATGGGCACTAGTCTTTGGAGTGGGTAGTGATCACATAGATGCCACATATTTTCAATTCCTGCCCTAGGCCATTCATGTTTAGTGCAAGTATAAATAAATTCTAAGCATTTGGAACAGAACTCATAACCTTGTTCGTGGGCCTGGGCAATAAAACAAGCAATAGCATTCTCCATTGGTTCTATAGCATCAAGTGAGTGTCTGTTCCTGGCAGAAATCTGTTTAGTAATTCATATAAACTAAACATGTCAATAAGAATATGATTTAAAAACTCAAGAAAAACACAAGATAATTATTGCTCTCACTAAAGTGAGTGCCTACTAGTTCAATGATGTTACTGATGAAAAAAATAATGGGTCTATATTTCTGTGCTTGCCTGGAGGATCTTACAATCGAGGAGCGCTTCCATTAGATGATCTTATATACTTCTTATATTTTTGGAATTTTTTCCTCCAGTAAAACCAGACTGGGCTTTCCAGGTCAGCTGTGCCTACCGTCCCTTTCATGGACTTTGTATCATCTGGGTATCGATTTCCTTTGCAGTATATTTTTATAAGGTAGTGATTGGATATTTGTAATATTTGTCTTCAAATATGCTCTGAAAGACAAGTGTTAAAATGTTTTCAAGGATGAAGGAGATTGGTGTTTTTTTACAAGCAGTTTTTGGTAATATACTCACCAGTAAGCCATAAATAATTTTCCTAAAACCTTTTAATGTATCACTTTACTAATTCTGGCAGCTAAAATAATGGCAGTCTCTGGTCTATGGCGGGAGGGAGAGGAGGAGGGATTAGAGTCAAAATAGGGGGGTGGGAATTGTATGGGGAACATAACCAAGATGAAAATGCATACATTGTGCAAAAATGAAAAATGATGTAAAAAATATATAAAATAAAATAAAATATTAAAAATAAAAAATAATGGCAGTCATTGCACATGGAAAATTAATAGGTAAAAATCTAAAAATATTGTGTTTCTTGCTCATTTAAATAGAAGGATCCACCTTGGTTTTCAAAGTTACAATTTTTTAAGGCATTTTGCAACACATGAAAAAAAGCAATCCAACATAACAGAATAATCGAAAAGCAGAACAAAAAAAGAGATGACAAAATGGACATGAGTGCATTGCATGTAAATGTAAAACTCAGTCTTTTGGTAAATTATTTTCATCTTACTTGCTTCGCTGGCATCCTTGAAAGTGCTTCCCAATGACAAATGGGTTAAAAACAGCAGAAAGGGGGCGTGGAGTGAGCAAAGAAACTCATGTCAGAATTGAATTGCATTTTCAGTTGGTTCCTTGACAATTCCTAAAGAGGTAGGTGTGTGCAAAGTAAAACTGAGCCATTAGCAAAGATGAGACAAGTTTGACTCTCGGACTCAGAGAATTTTAGAATTGGCAGGGACAAGAGACCTCATTGTAAAAATGAAAAAATGAGTCTGGAGAGGTCAAGTGGCTTTTCCTAGGTCACATTAGCCACAGACAAGCATCTACACCCTAACTTCCCTTCCACTGTCCTTTCCACCATAGGGTTAATAGTTTATTCCAGAAGAATTTCCAATATCTTACTTGTGTTTAATCTTTGCAAAGTAAAGGGTCATGGTATATCCTTAAATGAGCACGGTGAACCTAATTGTTTTTGCCTTGCCCTTGATACCCTAATCTGTATAGTAGAAATAACTGGTGTTTGGGTAGAAATAATTCTCATTGTCTACGCATTTAGTAATCTCAAATCCTTATCACTTGGTGACAGTCAGTTTCAATACATTGCTACTTAGACTAAGGATCTGCCACTAAGAATGAATTTGAAAATATTTTAAAAACATTTTCCCCCTAGCTGATTTGCATGTTCATTTGATTTTCCTTCCACTGGAAAACATCACACAGATATTAGGTTTACCATCTTCTCTTCCTGTAAGGATAATATTTAAACCAATAAATCATGCACTTTTTGATTATCATCAAAAATGGTTAGCAGATAATATTCTAGAACTGTAGCAAGTAGAGCCTGGTGACTTATACATACTTTGACATTAGGCAGGAAACCTTGCTTCTCCACTCACAGATAAATGACCACTCTAAAAGCACCAGTTTCTACTTTTGTAAAACTGAAATAATATGTATCACAGAGGACAATTATGAGGATTAAATAAGATCAAGGCTAACTACAGCAAAGTCATAGTATATAATTGTATTCTTCATTATAACTACGAACACTACTACTGCCATAGGATTCATTTAGTAAATGATGTACATCATTAAAAATGTGTATTTTCTATGTTAATGTAGAAATCCCTATAAAGTGGATAGCCTGACTTACTGCTTTTCTAAAACTTATTTAGAAAAAGTCCTTTTTCCAGACTAATTATAATGAAGTGAAAACCAAAAATCAACAAGCATCTATAAACCAGAGACACACTATGAGGGAGGGTGGGGGAAGTGAAGGGAGTTGAATCAAAACAAAGGGGGTGGGAATTGTATGGGGACTGTCACCAAGATGAAAATGCATACATTGTGCAAAAATGAAAAATGATGTAAAAAATATAGAAAATTGAAAAAATTGAAAAAAAAAGTCCTTTTTCCCCAAGTTAAGGGACATGCAGATCGAAACCCTTCTTTGACAGTGGACATATATTTAGTTGATTGTCTTAGCAGATGTGTAACTTAACATTCCTTTATTCTGCTCAAGGAGGAGCTCAGAGGCAGTGAGCTTTGTGGTCCTTTAGATAGTGACTCTAGCCTTTGCCATAAATTCAACTTTGGCAGGGGCACCAGCACCAGCCTACACTCACACCTCTGATTAACAGCCAAATCCCCCAGCACTAGCTAAGCCCCAGAGGTGCATGGGTTGGTCACAATAGACAGGTATTCTTTAAAGAGATTCAAATACTTTCTCCAGGTCATTGTTAATTCAGTGAAAGAAAGTATAAATTGTTACTTGAAATTTGATCTGTGGAAGATGTTGGAAAAAAAGAGAATTTGGGGAAATCGCTTGTTTGTACCTGGATTCTTCCTCTGATTGATGATTGTTACACTATTGATGTGGTTTTTTGAAAGACATGATATTTGCCAGCTCGCTACCTCTAAACAGAAACCACATTAAGATCGCAGGCAAGTGGAACATTTTTTTTTTTTCAATTGAGGTAACACTGGTTTACATTGCTTGTATTTGAAAAGTATAGGATTCCCCTCCCCGCAGTGCCATTACGAGAGTGCTCTGGCCACCAAAGTATCCATAGTCTACTACCATAATCTATTGTGCTCCCTGCCCGCCACCCACCCAATGTCTCAGTTCTCTAGACTGCTTTCAAAGACTAGTTTTTTTAATTTGGCTTCATCTGACCCTTTGGTTTCTCTATATTCCACATATAAGTGACATATGGTATATTCCACATATAAGTGACATCTGGTATGTGCACACAAAGGAATACCATTTAGCTATAAAATATGATAAACTCTTGCCACTTGTAATGACATAGATGGAACTGGAAGGGACTTTGCTAAGCAAAGTAAGTCAGAAGAAGAAAGACAAACACTAGACGTGTCACGTGTGTGGAATATAGAGAAACAAAACAAAGGGTCAGATAAAACCAGTAACAAACCCTAGAAATCTGATGGTAGAATTGGGGATCCCAGAGAGAGGGGCAAGCGTAGAGCAAAGTAGGGAGGCGGCCCAATGGACTATGGGAAAAGACTATGTGTGTCTTGGTGGTAGATGTGATGTGGTAACATACACCTGACAGGTGTGATCCTAGACCTCTAAATCATATGCAATGTTGTAAACCAACTAAAAAAAGTTTGCCTCAGATTCAACCTGACATTATCACTTGTTAAAAATATGAAGCTTAACTCAAACTCTCCTAACATGGCTTGATGTGGTTATTACCTAAAATTGATCTGGGTGTGTAATGAGCTGCAAAAAGAGTCAACAAGATGTTCCTACACTAGAGCATATTCATTTGTTGATATAATTGGCAATGTTATGGGGAAGGGCATCTTAGCTGTGGGGGGAACCATAACTCCCCAAATAATGGAGTTGGTGGCTCCCCAGAGACAGCCTAATTGACTTTCCTTACACTGGGTCACTGCTGCCACCCTAGGAGGGCTTGACATCAGTTCCAGACTAACTGATCCTCAGAATGAAAATCTATGTAGGGAGTGACAAGTTCCTGGTACCCCCAGGAGAGAAAGAGGATTTGTGGCAAAAAAAAAAAAAAAAAATGGGCATCCCTAGTGGCACATGGGTTAAAGTCTCAGCACTATTAAGCCATCATGGTATGAGTTCGATCCTGGCCAGGGAGCTACCCACACGGCACAGCAGACCTCTCCTGACTTTCCCACTGTTCCCCTCAGCCATGTACTTCAGTCAATCTGCCTGTTCTGTTCCCCACTCTGTCTCTTGTGAATCCTCTCACCCTCCACACCTCTGGCCTGTACCCCAGTTCTTGTATGCATAAATAAATAAACCTTACAAAAATATATTGTCTCTATAAACCACACACCCACACACACACACATTCATCCTTCCTAAATATTTTAATCAGAAATTGGAAGAAGATGCTTTCTAACAGCATAGTGATCTGGTCCTATGATGATCCTATCACACCACAGTAGCCAGTGAACATTAAGGAAATACCTGTTATAAAGGCCCAGGGTACACATGTCCCTTTCCTGGCATGGTTGGAGATGACCATAGGAAAGGGTTGAAAAATCAGCAGAGCAAAGTAATGGAGTCTCTGAACCTGGGTGGTCATTGCCACACTCTCTTTGGGTCAACTGTTACTGCTTAGATGTTCTGTTACTTGCACCCAAAAGCATTCTTGACTCATTTGAATTTGTAGAATACTGTTCTTAGTCATTTCTTTTATAGTACTGCGGGAGAGATTTGTTGAAATGTCTAAAAAAAATTATTGATTGTTCAACACACACCCAGAAACACTGATCCTAAGCAATATGAAACTCTAGAGGTCTAAGATTGAAGCTAATTTCCCGGGGAGGAGGAGCCCAGCAATTCTTTATGTCGTAGCCACATCAAATACATTATATAGTCGAACCTTGTCAAAGTCTGCCAGTTATCTATGCCAGAACTGAAGCATCCAGGGACATCACTATTAATATTGAGAGAAGAATGGAAAGTGAGTTACAGAAAACCAAGGTCCCAGTTAGATAACTGTAGAGAGAAACCCTTCACCAGATATTGTCATTTTGAAAGAAGCCTTCCACCTCCCTCTATACTTGCTACACCCATGAAGCCACCTCACTTTCACTGGATTATTCCACTGAATACATTAGCCAAACTTCCTTTTCTGTATTTGCCAGTACATCGAAGATGTTGCAAAGACAGAGACTGTTCCCATTGTGCTAGGCACTTAATACACATCTAATTCAAACCCAGATGCCGGGTCTCCAATTGCAGATCCAGCTTTCACAAGCTCTGGGTAAGCATGTTACTGAGCCTGCTGGTGCCCTGTCTCTCTCCTTGGTAACAGTGGCGACAATACATTCCTTCTGCATATGAGTTGCAATGATTAAAGCATTTAATATGTGTCAAGTACTTATACTAGGACCTAGCTCCTAGTAAATACTCCATCTCTTTTCCAGGCTAGGTCATTGAAGTTCAGAGGCTGTTTGTCTAAGGTTTCTCAGAAAGTAAAATAAAACTGTCTCAAATGTCTTTATGAAACATTTTTACAATTTTTCTTTTTTGATCTTTTAGAAAATGTGATAAATATTACCAGCGCTCACCAATATCCAATTCTTCTTAACTTCTTGTAACAGAAGACTACACTTTCCCATCCCTTCACAATTACTCAGGGCCGTGTTACCAGCGTTGGCTAATGAAATGTGAGTGCATGAAATCTGTGTCGGGGAGAGTGAAAAGTTCTCCATTTGCTCTTATCCCCCACTGAACCATGTACCGAGAGTTGCAGAGCTTGTGTTTCCACCAACAGGGGCTCGGAGAGACTAATAAGTTGAGAAAACCACACACCACCATTACCCCACAGGGCCTCCTTTAAAAAAAAGCCAAGAAGTACATTTTTGCGTGTTCAACCACTGAGACTTGAGGGTTGTTACTATAGCATCAGCCTTGCCTGTCTCAATGAATAGAGTAAAAATTTTAAATATTGTGTAACAAAAGATAAAGTATTGACTCGATATTCTGTTCAGTTAACATATTAGCCTGAAGGCCCATCAGCAGTCACTCTTAGTAATATTTTTTGGGGGGTGGAGAGGGAAGATTCATCTGACATTATCATGGTATCATAATGAGACTTAATAAAAAGTTCATAAACATTATTCTATAGCTTAATGTTCCATTACTATGAGTAATTATGCTACAAACCTACTGGACAAAGACAAACAATTATGAATATTGTAATTCACACTAGCTCATAACTTAAGTATTTTAGAATGCCTTAATGTTATTGCTTTTTGTATATTTTAAGAGATCAGAGAAAAACCTATAATCCTCAAATTATAATGGTCTTTTGAGTTTTTGAAAGGCATTTTATTAGCATGGCCTTATATAGCATGACTGTAAACTTTTTATTTTCTCTATGAATCTTAAAAGTAGACTAATTTTATAAAGATGTAGTTAAGAAATGAAATCATAAGCCATAGACCAGGACAAAATATTTTGAATCCTATCTCATAATAACTCTTAACCAAAATATTTTAAAATTACTGAAATCAATAACTAAAAAAAATCCCCTCAATTTATTTATTTTTTTAAAGATTTAGTTATGCATACAAGAGGCCAGAGGTGTGGGGGGTAAGAGGATTCACCAGAGACAGAGTGGGGAACAGAACAAGCCGAATGACTGAGATACACTCTTGAGGGGAGCAGCAGGTGAGACAGGAGAGGTCTGCCTCACCATGTGGGTTGCTCCCTGGCTAGCTGGGAATTGAACTCGTGCTGCAGAGGCTGCGGATTGCTTCATAGTGTGGTGCTTAACCCCTTGCACCACCAGGGAGGCCCCAACCTCAAGTTTTTTAAATGGGGAAGATATTTGATCATTTTCACCAGTGAAGAGATAAGCATATGGGCATATGAAAAGACATTCAGTATCATTGATCATTAGGGAAATACAAATGAAAATCACAATGAGATAGCACTATACACCTATTATAATAGCTAATAATACAAAAAAATTGACATGACCAAATGTTGAGGGAGGATATGAAGCAACTGAAACTCTCATATATTGCTGGTGGCAATGCAAAATAATATACCCAAATTTGGCAGCTTCTTATAAAATTAAATACAAACTTACCATATAACCCAGCAATTCATCCCTATTCCATTCCTAGACATATATCCAAAAGAAGTGAAAAATGCCATACTTAAAACACTACATACTGCCTGACTCTATTTATATAATATTCTGGAAAAGGCAAAACTATAAGGACAGAACTCAAAGCAATAGTTGCCAGAGGTTGGGGTGGAGGGGACAAAATTGAGAGGACTCTTGGCATATTGGAAATATAGTCTGTCCTAATACTGGTGGTGATTATGTTATAGGACAGGTAGAGGGGCAGCCCAAACCCCGCAAACCTGCCTATTCTAAATGGGTTCTGCCATCCGCCGCATCAACAAAAAACTTATGAGACTTTAATGGGAAGGAACTTTAATTAGGAAACAATACAGGAAAGGCAAAGAGTCTAGTTTCTAAATGAAGCACCCAAAGTTACCCATCCCCTCGTGGGTAAAAGTCCATCCAAATGGGATTGGCCCAGAACAAGGCCCCAAAGCCTGCCACAAGTCTAAAGCATCTTCCAGTAGGGACCCACAGAAAAGGGTCAGAAACAACCAGACAAGCCCGGAAGGAAAAGAGCAAAATCAACATCAAGATAAAAGCTGCCATTGTCACCTCCCCATGGGTCTCACCAACATCTGTGTCACCCAGTCCACGACCAAAAAGACAAGCGCAGTTTCTTCACGTGTCTCTAGGCTCCATGCGCCTCCTCCAGGTCTCCTGGCTCCATCCTGCTTCCTTCCTCAGTCTCTTCTGCAGCTTCTCCTCTTCCTGCTCAGCTCCACCCTCCCTTGGGTGGGGCAGGGAACCTCCCCCTTTCCTGGGGACCACCCTGTTACAATTACACACTGTGTACATTTGTCAAAATCCACATAACAGAGCAACAGAATCGGGTGTTGAATATCATTTATTTCTCAGCAAACAACAAAAAAGCAAATAAATGTAAAATTTTAAAAATAGATTATAATCAAGAGTTTGCATTTATTCTTAGGGGTCGGTAATATGATAATTTATAGTTTAAACTTCCTCATGATTCAATTTATTACCTGTGAAATGTCAACTGTACTAAGTCTACTTGAAATATGTATATAGTAGGTCCTTGAGTAACATCAATTCATTTTAATGAAGATGAGGAAAAAAACATTCATCCCCAGCAAAGGCCGCTGTCTATGTGGCACCTGCATGTTCTCCCCATGCTTGTGTTGTCTTTCTCCAGATTCTTGGGTTTCTTCCCATGTCCCAAAGATTAGGCTCATTGGAAGGTCTAAATTATCCCTGTCCTGTGAGTGTGGTGTGGAAGTGGATGTGTGTCCTATAAGGGAAGCAGATCCTATCCAGGGCTGGTTCCAGCTTTGCACCCAAAGTTGCTGCGACAGGTTTGAATCCCCTGGTTTTGTTATACATCATTTCACAGCTTCCAAGAATCTATTGACAACCTCAAGTGAGGACTTGCTGTATATTGTTTAAAGTCAAAATGTTCTGGCCTTCCTGGTGACGCGTAGGGTTGAGCGCAGTGCTGTGAAGTTGTTCATAGCCTCTGCAGCACAGGTTTGATTCCAGCCAGCCAGGGAGATTCCCACATAGCGCGGCAGACCTCTCCTGTCACCTGCTGCTCCCCTCAGCAGTGTATTTCGGTCTTTGTCTGCCTGTTCTGTTCCCCGCTCTGTGTCTGGTGAATCCTCTCACCCTCCCACACCTCTGGCCTGCACCCCAGCTCTTGTATGCATAAATAAATAAATCTTAAAAAAATAAATAAATAAAGTCAAAATGTTCTAAAATCTAGAAGAGTAATTCATATTCACACAAAAAGTATATTTTGCTTCACAGCTTTAGATACAATATTCATTCAACAAATATTTACTTGGAAAATGTTATCAAACAGTCTGTAAAATAGGCAGCTTTGCAAATTTTAAAGGCCCCTGATAGTGATGGCAAATCCCCAATCTACATTACTTGTTGGAGAATGTCTTAATTATATTGCAAACTTCAACCTTTTTTAGAATAATACCTGTTACATAATAAAACAAATAACTTATTTTATTAAATTTCTTTTATTTATAAACTTAAGCAAAATTAGTAATATCTCTTGCAGTTGCCTTTGCTAACTGTTTACCCAACAACCACTAACCATCACCACCACACCTTTCACCCCAACAATACTTTTCCTCAGGTGTCCATGTCCCCTAGATAGCCTTGTACTTCCTCAGGAAAAAAGGACCCTAACCCTACCCCAGCCCCAAGAAGCACACCACGAATACTCTAAACCACTCATAGTACCCCCTTTTCTTACCAATGACTGGTGTAGGCATGAGCATATGACGTAATTAGACCAAAGAAAACTGACAGAAAGTCTGCTGACAGGCCTCTGGAAGAGGCCTTCCTCACTGATCAAGAATCACAAAGGCAAAGACTGTCTCTCTTCTTTCCGCTGTGGTTGTATCTGGATAAGAAGCATGAACAGCTGCAGCCATCTGGCAAGCAGAAGCAGAGCTAAACTGCAGGCAAGTCAACTCGCTGAGGATGAGGAGGCAGGATAAAACCAGCTCAGGTGAGGTCACTGAGCCCCTGAGTCAGTCCTGGAACTGTCCTTCCTCCACGTCTCCTGTTATCTGACATAATACATTGTTTTTATCCTTTATGTCAGTAGAGCTGGGCTTTTTTTTATTACACTAAAAACCCTCATAACTGACATATCTACTTAGAGCAAGCAAATATGCTGCTTTTCATGGGGCGGGGGGAAGGTGGATGTTATAAGGGAGGGGAAGCTAAGATAACAGAAGTGGAAGCAGGACATCCCTCATTTATATTTTAGACCCTGAACGTGTAGAGTAATGTTTATTTTTGATGTTAAACTATGGATAACTAATCTTAAATATTGATAACAGAGGAATGTGGATGTGGAATACATGGGAACGCTCCACTATGTTTATAACTTTTCTATAAATTTAAAACTATTACGGGCCTCCCTTGTGGCACAGCAGGATGAGCGCAGCGCTGTGAAGCTGTCCACAGCCTCTGTAGCGTGGGTTCGATTCCTGGCCAGCCGGGGAGATACCCACATGGCGCACAGAACTCTCCTGCCGCCCGCTGCTCCCCTCAGCAGTGCTTTTGGTCCATCTGCCTATTCTGCTCTCCGCTCTGTCTCTGGTGAATTCTCTCACCCTCCCATGCCTCTGGCCTGTACCCCAGTTCTTGTATAAAAATAAAATAAATAAATTTAAAACTATTACAAAGTAAAAGGTTAATTTGAAAAGAAGGATTGCATAACAGAGACAACAAAGAAAATGGGCTTTTAAAATATGAGATTAATCTAGATGCAAAACTTCACATGTGAGCAACTATTATGGTAAAAATCTTTTTTCTTATATAGTATTTCCCATGCATACTCCTATAAAACTAAGGTACTTTCTAGAAATGTATAGGGCAGAGGAATTACCTTGTCTGCTCAGTAAATAAGAAAACAGCCAAACTAGAAAGGTGAAGTGACCTACCGGAGCTCCCACAATATTAGACAATTAGTGATAAAATAAAGATTAGACCAGGCTTCCCATGAAGCCTCTCTTCCTCCTTCCTCCACTTGAAATGGCAAGACTCTTTTACAAAAGCTCATGGAGAAGGGAAATTATTAATTTTGTGGAAACTATTCAGACAATCCGAACGCAGAGTAATGATTCAAATGCTATGAGGTGAAGAATCTAATTATCTCAATTTTAAAAAGAACCTAATTGGAAAATCAATTCATTGAGCAAATGACTGATGCTATCCCAAACATCCTGACTCTCACCAAACCTTAGCAACTTATCACACACGTAGAATATAGTTCCGTAACAAGAAGATGCCCTTTATACACGTCTATTCCTTAAGTAAATATTCATATAGGTTAAAATAAATGTATAAACAATAGGCAAATAATCACGTGTCTAACTAATCTCTTAATATGAAACACTCTTATCGCGAAAGTCATTAAGTTTCCCCACATAAATTATAAGGATGGGAAAGTAAAAGCTGTATGTTATCTGATGAGAGTAAATCTAAATCACTGATAGGCTCTAGAGAAATCTTGCCTGGTGTTACACTGGAACACAAAAGCTCTTTTGATAAAAATAATAATAATAATAATAAAACAGAGGCTTTTATATCCACCAAGAGGGAATGAAATCAAGCCTAGAATATTAAGAACATCATTCAACAAAGAACAAGTAGATGGTACCAGAAGCCATAAAGGACTATCCATGCATTTCAAGAACAGACATCAGTAGTTGAGCCCATGGATTTCCCACAAACTATGCTGATGGAAGACTGATCAGTGACATTGAAGAGAGCTTTGCGATTGACGTGCTTCATGGTCTGTGAAATATACAGGAAAAGTATATTGGAACTTCCAATTTTTAGTCTTAAAAAAGAAAAACCTGATTTTATTGATATTTAGTATTAATTTAATAATTTTGCCAATACCATCCAATATTTTACTATACACATAAACGATCTGTAAATAAATGTGCACACTCTAAGAGCGTGTGCACAATTGCTTTTCCCTGACAGCAGTATGAAATCAATAACAGCAAGGATCTATAGGTACCACCTCTGAGTGTCCACAGTCATTTAATACAAATTACACACTGATTTTGACATGCCTCTCCAAATACATTGATCTGTTATGTCTTAAGTACTTCCAAGGGACATACTCACTTTTTAGATGTTTGGGCTCCACTTGGCAGCAACGCACTATTGCAATCCAGGCACCATAATCACAGAACCCGTTCAATAGTTGAAGTATGATGTGCCCGTTTGCAAATACCTAGGTATTGCAGTGGGGAAATTAATATATTACACCCCAGAAAAGGAAAAGTAAGAAGTCCACTGACGCTGTAATTGTTACGCTCAACGCTTTTCAGCTCTTCAGTCCCATCACGCAGTATCCCATCCCCCTGTAGGAGTAACACCAGGCGAAAGGTAAAATGGGGTGGATGTTAAAATGAGCAGGTGTCAGTTCAGGGCGCCTGTGCACACAGGCGTGCATGCAGGTGCGCATGTGCCCTGCAGCAGCTACCCGAGGTGATAAAGGTGCCTGCCCAGCAGTCTCCAGTCTTGGCGCTGCTTCTCTTGCGGTCTCTTCCAGAAGCGCCATGTGAAAAGGCCTCAAGTGGACATGGAAGGTGCAGGGGCAGGAAGGGCACAGAGCTGGTTTTCTAGGATCCGAGCAGACTGGTAAAGGAGAGTCCTCGAGCCCTCAGTGACTTTCTCAGGCTTTTATTGAGCTTTACATGCAGTGCAGCAACCAGGTCCACTGCACGCAGGGGTGCCAGGGGCCAGGAGGCAGGCAGGCCAGAAGCAAGTCTTCACTCTGGGATTCTCTGGCCTCTTTCTCCCCTTCTCTCTCTCCTGCCCCTCTCTCTCTTGCTTCTCTCCTGCTTCTGCTTCTCTTGGTGACTATCTCAATACTCCTCCCATGGCCCACAGAAGTAAACAAGACAGCTTACAACCATGTAGCAACTGCAGGTGCAATTCTAATGGTGGGAGGGCAGAAAAGCCTGAAAACCATTTACCCTACAGAAGGCTTGTGGGGAGACGCAGTAGTTTTTGCACGCTCGTGGTGAAGGTGCTAGTGCCGACTGTGGAGGCCTTATCCAAAAATTACATCTGGACCAGTTTGCACTCCCACCAGCAGCACAGGAGAGTTCCTTTTTCTCCACAACCTCACCAACATTTGTTGTTGCTAGTTTTTTTAATATGTGCCATTCTCACTGGTGTAAGATGGTATCTCATGGTAGTTTTGATTTGCATTTCCCTGATTACAAGTGATGTTGAACATTTTTTTATATGCCTTTTGGCCATTTGCATTTCCTCTTTGGAGAAGTTTCTTTTTAGCTCTTCTGCCCATTTTTTGACTGGATAATTTTCTTTGTTTTTGTTGAGTCTCATCAGCTCTTTGTAGATTTTTGTGATCAGTCCTTTATCATTAGTGTTGGGTGCAAAAATGTTCTCCCAGTCAGTGGGGTATCACTTTGTTTTGGTTACTGTCTCTTTTGGTGTACAGAAGCTCTGTGTGGAGATTCCGCAACCTCATTTGGCTTATTATTTTAAATTGGGCATAATAAGCTTTCCAGGATGATTTTCCTTCAGCGTTGACTGGTCTCTGCATTGGCTGATTTCACAAATTGACCATACTGCCACTTGTTTCTGGTTCTTGAGGCTAGAAACTTGATTCAGGATTCCAACAATACTGCAATCCTCAGGCTTAAAGAGACTTTCTTTGCTTGATTGCTAGTTGAAGAATGATGTGAACAAATTTGCCAGATTTTTTCTTCTCTTTCTCATATTCTGTTTTTGATTCATTTCATTGAAACAGTATTTTGATAATCAATACTTCTCTGCCTATCAAATTCTTGACATTCTCTGCTTGCTGATCATAAGTTCACTGGCAATGTCTTTTTTTATTTTTTAAGCAGAGGGGTTTTGAACAGGTGAGGTTCTTTTTTGTAAATTCTGGTTGATAGCTGTCCTTTTCGTCTGAGACTTTTAGATTTATTCTATGTCATTTCTATATTGTTAATCGATTTGATATTACTGGAAATTTCTTTAACGTCTGTGAATCAACATAGAGATTCAATGCAACAAACTCAGAACATTTTAATTGTTTATTCTTCTCATTCACAAGTATGTGCTTATGTGGACTTCATGTTAGGAAATTGAGTGTCCACTCCTACACTGCTAATGGGAATGCAAACTGGTCCAACCACTATGGAAATCTGTGTGGAGGTTCCTCAAACTACTACAAGTGGAGCTTCCATATGACCCAGGAATTCCATTCCTAGGAATCTACCCACAGTACACAAAAACACTAATTTAAAAGGATGCCTGTACCCCTATGTTTACTGCAGCACTATTTACAATAGGTAAGATATGGATACAACCCAAATGCCCCAAAATGGATGACTAGATCAAGAAGATGTGGTCATGAACACAATGGAATATTACTCAGCAATCAAAAAAGATAAACTCATGCAATTTGCAGCAACATGGAAGGAGCTGGAAGGGATCGTGCTCAGCGACATAAGCTAGAAAGAAAAAGAAAAAATACCGGAAGGTCTCACTCATAGCAGGAATTTAGAAAACCTAAATAAAGGACCAGGGAAAAGACTAATTATAATAAAGTCAAAATCAAAATCAACAAGCAACTATAAACTAGAGACACACTACAGGGGGGAGGAGAGGAAGGATTAGGGTAAAAATAAGGGGGGGGAATTGTGTGAGGAATATAACCAAGATGAAAATGCATACATTGTGCAAAAATGAAAAATGATGTAAAAAATATATAAAATATAAATAAATAAATAAATAAAATTTCATCAATTAAAAAAAAGGAAAAAAATTAAACCTGCAGGGACAGGTTTCAGTGATGTCCTTTGGTTCTCTGGAGGAACTTGTGAATGCGGATAACGAGGCAAATCCAGGACCTCAGCAGATAGAGCTTGCTAGTCGGCTGGAAAACTCCAGCCCCGGGAAACCGTTCGCTGAAGTATCTGGAAAGGGACCCCAAAGAACTGGGGCTGGAAGGAGGAAGGTGTGTTTCAACCGACAGCCTTTATCCAACACAGAGAAGCCTCCCAGTTTTCTTCTCCTGCATTTAAATTTTCTAAGACTGTCTTATCTAGATCCAGGTTGTCCCTTATGGAGTGGGTCCTATTGGGAAGTATGTTCCAGGTCAAAATAAGAATGTTCTAGCAACTACATGCTGTAAAGCCAGAAAAATGGAGTGCCTTGAATGTCATTGTGCAGCCTATTTTTGGTAGTGGGAATGAAGCTGAACAGCCATGAGGGAAACTGTGGGGAATTGACAGGGTTCTACTATTCTGGGTATCAGACCAGACAACCATCCAGTAGGATCAGGCCTATTCGATGATAGGACTGGATTCTAACACCACATTCCCTCTGCCAGGAAATGGAGCCAGAGCAGGGCCCAGCCTCCATGCTGCCATCATGTCCAGGACATGGGTGACTGCACAGCCATCTTGGAGCCACGGAAGGTCAGTGACTGGGATAGAGTTTCTCTTCTCATCCCAGTGGCAGTTGAGTGCAGAAAGGATTTTTAAGCTGTTGTTGGCAACAGTTGAAGTATGTGATGTTAACACCTGGTCAGAAGGGCCTGGAGGCAACCAAGTTTGACCAGGAGGGCTTTTCAGAGTCAATGACTCTCCTGTGCTGAGTGGAGAGTCCTTGTCAGATTGTTCAACAGGGAACTTGCTCTTGATTTCTGAAGAACTCTTTCCACCGTCATCTTCTCTTACTCAGGTGGTTTCTTTTGTACTTAAGGCCTTCTGCTCATTCAGTATCTGCTGTTCTCCTTGATGCTTCAAACCTAGCAGACCTGTCATACTTTCAAAGGCACAGAACGCAGGTTTTGCTTATACTATGGATGTCAGTCACTGCCTCTCCCTGCCATAGGCCAAGGGCACCTGGCTCCTTCAGAGGTCAGACTTAGTGTTGCCCCTCACTAACTTAGTGTTGCCCCTCACACAAGGAAGTGGACCTGAATCTCCAAATTATAATGATGATAATGGTAGTTACTGAGTCTCCTTGTGCCAGTCTTGGGGTGTCTGCTGGGCTCAACAGTTTAAAGGTGTTATTATGCTAAAAGCTCATCATAAGCTCTTTTGTGTTGAAAGTGAGGAAACAAGGCTGGCAAGGATTCAGTGAGGTCACAGAGAATCAGTGATAGTGCCCCTTCCATGCCTCCTGGGGGTGGTGATGAAGGTTCCCATCTATCACAGGTTTCAAATTTCTTTGTAGGTAGTGGAACTCAGCGTGCAGTGTATCACTGGTTCCTGAGGTGAAAGAGAAAAACCAGCCCTCCCAAGGACATTTGTGCAGCCACTTCCACAGCTTCAGAAACCTCAACCCAATTCTCTCTTTGGAGTCCTTCCCATTTCATTGGCAGTGTGCAGGCAGGATAGAGTTTCTTGATCCCTTTCTAGATGGTTCCTAATTTGCACCCCATCCCCATGAGATATTTCTTTTTTATTATTATTTTTTTTTTGAAAGCCTGGTTTTGGTATTTAGCAGAGAGTTGGAATGAGAGAGAGGGCATTTATTTGCTTTGTTTAGCTATAAGCCTCAAAATCAAAGCTCATTCCTAGCCTGCCAGCCCAATGACTACCAAGCAGGTAGACCAGAAAGCAGAGTCTGCCAAAGCCCAAGGCACAACCAAACACGCAGTGTAGGTATGAAGTGTCTTTCTTCCACCCCTCAGTCCTGCTGAACTTCGAATATCCATTCTGAACAGAGGTCGTGACGATCTTTTGCTCTAGTTTCCATTTCCAGGCCATGCTGGGCTGGCAGGGGAAATTAAAGAAGAAAGCAATAGTGAGAGGAACACACTGCCCAGCAGGTCAGGGCCTCATCTGCTATGGAAAAAGCTCACAAGTGGACACACAGCCCCTCACCCAATATGCTTGTGGAAAAACTCCAGGCCAGTTGCACAGGAGACTCCCAGACCCCAAGTCCCAAGGAGTGGGTACCTCAGCAACCTCCCAGGGCATTCCAGCATCCTCAGGCCACACATATCCCTACGTCTCTGGGCAAAGAGGCCCTGCAGGAAGACCCATAGGAACTTGGAGTCTAGGTCATCTGACAGCACGGGCCCTTGGTCAAAGGAACACAGGATTCTTGACTTGGGCAACTATATGGTCTCTCTAAAAACAGTGAGGATTTTGGGCCTCCCCTGGTGGCGCAGGCAGTTGAGCGCCTCACTGTGAAGCTGTCCACAGCCTCTGCAGTGCTGGTTCAACCCCTGCAGGGGGGCAAGAATTCCACATGGCAAAGCAGACCTCTCCTGTCTCTCCTGCTGCTCCCCTCAGCAGTGTATTTCATCAGTCTGCCTGTTCTATTCCCCACTCTGTCTCTGGTGAGTCCTCTACCCCCCACGCATCTGGCCTGTACCCCGGTTCTTGTATAAAAATAAATAAATCTTTAAAAATAAAAAAGTGAGGATTTTGATGAAGACCTGTGAACTGAGACTAGAGTGTAATTAATTTACATGCATTTGTTATATAAGCCCTTCTCCACTAGAAACAGGCCTCCCTAAATTGCTTTTAAATAGTTGAACTAAGAATGATTATGGGAACTACCAAGAATCAACCGTAAACTTGACTGGCAAACAGGGGAAATGGCGAGACAGGAAATAAATAAGCAAGCCAATAAAACAGATATGTCAGTTTTCAATAGATAAGTGCGAATGAGAATAGAGAATGGGGAGATGTGACAGATAGCAACATAAACCTCGAGGCTGGGAGAGGAATTGCTTTAGAGTCGGCTCAAAGAAGGTGATAGAGGGCCTCCCCCTGGCGGCACAGTGGTTGAGCGCTGGGTTGAGAAGCTGCCTGCAGCCTCTGCAGCGCCGGTTCGATCCCGGGCCAACAGCGAGGGTCCCACATGGCGCGCAGACCTTTCCTGCCTCCCGCTGCTCCCCTCAGCAATGTACTTCGTCAGTCTGCCTGTTCTGTTCCCCGCTCTGGCTCTGGTGAATTCCCTCACCCTCCTGTGCTTCTGACTGTACCCAGTGCTTATATAAATAAATAAATAAATCTTTTAAAAAAAAAAAAAGTGATAGAGAGGGAAGAAGACCTAAATGAGAGGTAGGAACCATTCATGCAAAACTCATAGATGGAGCAGTTCATGCAGAGGGAATGCATGGGGAAGCCCCTGAAGACAGAAGCAGTGTGTCCTGTTGAAAATGATAGGTAGCACTGAGGCTGGATGTAGTGAGAGGTGTGATAAGGTGTTTGTGATAAGGTGTTTGGATTACAATGAGTGCAATTAGAAGATAATTAAGCCAGAAAGTGATATGATCTGATTTCCATTTTTAAAAGATTAGTCTGGCTGCTATTAGGAAAACAAATTTTAGAGGAAAAGAGATGGAACAAACATCAGGCAAGAAGCTGCATTATTCCTAATTACCAAAAGGTGGAAGCAACCCAAGTGTTCACCGATGGATGAAGGGGTGAACAAGATGTGAACTATCCAGACCATGGGATGTTATCCAGCTTTGAGGGCATTATGCTTAGTGAAATAAGTTGGTCACAAAAAGTAATAGTGAATGATTAAATTTATATGCGATATAAGTAGAATAGAACAGTCAAATTCATGGATACAGAAAGTAGAATGGTTGCCAGGGGCTGTGTGGAAGGGAGATTGGGAAGTTACTATTTAATGAGTACAGAGTTTCAGTTGGAGAAGATGAAAAACTTCAGGAGTTGGATGGTGGTGATGGTTGCACAATAATGTGAATGTACTTAGTGCCACTAAACTGTATATTTAAAATAGTTGAAATGGTAAATTTTATGTACATTTATCATGCTAAGAGGTTAAAAGAAAACAAAAAGAATAACATGCAAGTAAGGATGGTAGCTTGGACTAGGATGTAGAAGTGAGTAGACAAGGGATATATTTTTGAGCTAGAAGCTGGAACACTTGAAGATAGATTGGTAAGAGAAGAAGGAGAAAAAATCAGAATTTAAAAGGACTCAAAAATGACATCTATAGTTTTCACTTGCTTGAGAGGCAGTATCAGTCACAGAACTGAAAAACACATGAGGCTTGTGATGGTGGTGCAGAATGGGATGAAGCAGAAATCTGCAGTTGCGATCTGGATACAGTCGGCTTGAGATACCTGCTAGAATGCAACCAAGTGCACAAGTCAGGTTGACTGTCAAACATTACATCGGGCAGTCGAAGTGAAACCCATGCTGGAAATAGGAATTTCAAAGTTACTAGTATGTAAAATCCTAAGAAAAGAGTGTTGTGTGTGTTTGTGTTTTTTTTTTTAGATTTATTTATACAAGAACAGGGGTACAGGCCAGATGCTTGGGAGAGTGAGAGGATTCACCAGAGACAGAGCAGGGAACAGAACAGGCAAACTGATGAAATACACTGCTAAGGGGAGCAGCAGGCGAGACAGGAGAGGTCTGCTTCGCCATGTGGGATTCTCGCTGGCCAGCAGGGATTGAACCAGCGCTACAGAGGTTGTGGACAGCTTCACAGTGTGGCGCTCAACCGCTGCGCCACGAGGGAGCCCCAGAAAAGAGTGTTGTTAAAGAAGCTTCCCTTACCATTATACTTGGCTCAAAAGTTGATACTATATTACATAATTCAAGAAAGTAGAATAGATTTGAGCATAAAATAATTACACAGTTTCTCTTTTTTGTGTACAACAGAAAGTTAAGATTAGGAGAAAGTAAAGTTTTCAAGGAATCTCTAAAGAATTCTCCAACCTCCCCACTGGTGAATGGTTATGTACAAATGCATGTGGTCTTTGATGTTCTGTCCACCTGTTTTGTATTATCAGTCCAGTCTTCTAATGACATCCAACTTTTAGGTTAGATGCTAGCTTTCCAACTCATGGAAGCTTTCCCAAGGAGAAGAACATATAATAATTAGGTGTTATCACCCATACAGTGATTGCAATGCCCTGCACATAAAAGACACTCAATTAATGTGTCAATTACTGGATTAATACCTTAGGGAGGCCAATAAGATCATTCCCTAGGATGGAGAAGAGCTTCTTGCCTGAGGAAAACAGCAGGATAAAATGTGATATTCACTCATAGTTGCAATTATTGACCATTTTTTTTCAAGAATAGCATCCTACTTTTTTGCCTAAATTGCCCAGAAAAAAGAAAACAGTCTAAATTATTCAAATGAAATGGCAAATTCAAAAGGTCAGTGTACTTCTTCACTGTGAACTAAATATGTCTGGCATGATAGGAGCTTGAAAGGTTACTCATTAGGAAAGATTTGATTTAATTAAAAAAGTATCCCTCATTATCCATAGTAAACCTCTATGGATCAGTGCACTCTGCTGCTTCATGTCAAACCATTTTCAAATCAGGTCAACAGTGCTCATGCCTCACCCTCATTCATTCACTCAACAAACATTCACCATGGGCCGGGTACATATCAGTAAGATTTACCATCGACTCTCAAGTAATTCATAATTATGTTCACAACCTGTTGCCTTGTAGGCAATGAGGAGAGGCAGAGATGATTTTCAGAATTTTAGTGCCTGTTAATGGACAAAAACAAGGTTTCCTCTAAACTAGAATTTAAGTTGGGACTTGCTAAATAATATATCATGTAATCAAGCTTTTGGTAAATGGCTACTAGATGACTAGAATATTCTCCCAGCCTAAAGATCAGGATGGTGACTATATGTCAAAATCATGTGCTTTAACAATGGCATTGAAACGTTTGGAGAAGAAAGTGACCATGGGAAGAATTGTAGAAGACTAGAAACTGGAGAACAGAGAGTCAGAGGTAGGCCAGTGTCAGGGTGTGGCCAGCACGGGCAAGGACTAGAAGGCAAGGCTCACAGAGACACCCCTTGAGGTGGACATGTAGATGGATACTCTCTATTAGCATAACCCGTGAAATTTGACTCACACAATTAATCTCCCCTGTTCTGACTCTATACATATCTCCATCTCTGTCATTATAATTTGGGTTCTCATTTAGATTTCTCTTTGCTTATGAGAAAATAAACCTGTCTGGTCTTCTCATAATTATATATTTATTTTAATTAAGTAAATTGACCTACTGGCTTATCTATCAGGCTCCCATGAGTTCAGTTCATGTGAGTCACTTCACAAGGAACAGATCCATTGCAAGTGCTGAGTATAATGGATTTCAGAGCATCCGCATCTACGGGCTTTAATTTAAATTCTTCAAACTGTGGGGTTTTAATTTAAATTCTTTAAATTTAAATTCTTGCCAAACCGTGGGGTTCTTTGGCAAGCAGCCAGCCAACCACCCCAGGAAACACTCTAACTCATGGAATTGTGCTTTCGAGTTCCAACAGAACTCCTTGAAAAAATTGTTGTGACTAACTTTAGTATGCCTTTTAGTAAGACTTCTTCATGTTTGGCACCTTCTTTATTCCTTAGCAGGTTATTTGAGCTGTTAGGTTTTTGTTTTGTTTTGTCAAGCATGAGTGGAGGAAAGTGGTCATAATTTCTGTTTCACCTTGAGTTTTGTTTCCTATAAATCATGGAGGCATTTCTTGTCTGACACACAGATAGATACTGAGGCCCAGGATACCAGTTGCTACATATCCCCCTTTAAATTGGTGAAAAACATCGCTCTCGCTCTTAAGACCATGGGAACAAATAGCAGCAAAAGTTGGTGACACTCCCTCATGCACAAGGTTAAAGGCAAAAAAAAAAGGATACCTCAAAACTAGAGCTGGGAGGTCACATAAATATAATATAGCAGAAACAATCCAGCCTATACCTTTGGATTTGTGATTGAACTCTTCTAATGAGACCTGTCAGATGCTTGTTACTACAAAATAAATGCCTTTTGACTGCTTTTTTTTAACTCCTGATTAAAAAGAAAGCAAAACTGTAACACAATTCTTAAACAAATTTTAAATGGTATCATCATTGCTAATGCTTTTTTTTTACAATTCAGTTCATCACTGCAGGCAAATCAGTTTCTCATTCATAAATTCTCTGATTGTCAAAACAATGTACATGATCGTTTATCATAATGTAATATATCTTGGAAAGCAATCATAACATAAAGAAGACTCTCTCTTATGTAAAGGACAACCTATTTTGATATATTTTAAAGGCAATCCCTGGTTGGCTACTCACTAATTTGTTGCTATGAGCAACAAAATATTTTATTTTGGAACCCCCACCCCCCCGCAGGGTTTTAGTGGTTCTTTATTGTTATACCTGAAAATCTGAACTGATTTTTTTTTAACTTTAGTACTTGTGATTGTTTAGATAGGGAAATTTAACTCTTTTATCTAAACATATTCTTGTTTGGAATTTTAACAGTTTAACATCCTTGAATCACACAAAAGGATGCAGATTATTACTTGGTGAATAGGTTAGAATGCCTAGTGACATGCTTAGAAGTCCAAATTCAAGATGTTAGCTGGGCCTTGGTCTCTCTGAAGTCTCAGGGAAAATCCTTCCTTGCCTCTCCCGCTTAGGGTGGTTCACTGCAATACTTGGCTTGCAAATGGACCACTCCAGTCCCTGCCTTCCTTGTCACACAGCATTCTTACTGTCAGCATATATCTTTTCCTCTAATAACAATACCAGTAACAGAGGATTAAAGTTTACCCTAATTCTTCACTTGCTTAGATATCTACAACTTGCTTATATCTACAAAGCTCCTATTTCCAAATAAGGTCATGTTCACAGGTACTGAGGACTAGAAGACAAGGCTAAAAAATACAAAGCCAAGAGGTCTAAGATCATGTTGGTTAACATGCAGCTGAGATGTATGATGACCGCATGAGTCTTACTCATTGTGTTGTTTACCAAACTCTTCCAAGAGTAGCAGAGCTAGGCTTCTGACTGACTGGCCAAGTTTGGGTCACACATGCCCAGCTCTTACTAACACTGGAGGATGAAAAGAGACACTCTGTCCCTTGCAGCCTCTGTATTTTGAGGCCACTCTTGGGTTAGCTTCCTGACTGGAAGACCGTTCCTCAAGAAGAGCCATATGCTATCAGCAAGGAAGAATGGAGTCCAGGCTGCCAAAAGTGAAGGAACTCCCTCTATTCATTGTCATGGCTACTGACAAATCAGATGTGACCAAAACTATTGACTTCTGCAAATTCATCACCGCTTGTTCATATAACTTCAGGATACATAAGAAATCAAATACACAAGTCTATAATCATTTGTCTAAAACCTTTGGGCGTATAAGTATTTCAGAATTTAGACCTTTTCAGATTTTAGAAAGATAAGATAGTGTAAATACATTGTATTATGTAACATCAGAGCAGGGTGTGTGACAGCATACACAAATCAAATGTATGAACATTTCTGTATGAATTGTTCACATTGTCACACTAAGTGATAGAAAAGACCAAGAGGAGCCTCAGGTCAGCTTAGGTCAGATTTGGGATCTACATGAATTTAGGTCAGATAGATTTAATTATCAAATGTTGTTTGAAAAATTAAAGGTTTCTCAGGAGAGGGAAGAGCACAAGGGACTGTGGTGAAGGTGCATGAGTGAATTGGTGGTGGGAATTTTATGCGTACTGCACTTTAGAGGAGAAAGCATGCATTGTACCAAAATGAACAATGAGGGGCCTCCCTGGTAGTCTAGGGTTTAGTCTCAGCGCTGTCACCGCTATGATCTGAGTTAAATCCTTGGCCAGGGAGCTGACATGGCACAACTCTTTCACCCCCTACACCTCTGGCCTACACCCAGTTCTTGTATGCATAAATAAATAAAAATAAATCTTTAAAAAAAGAACAGTGATATAAAATATTAATTAATTTTAAAAAATAAAATTAAAGATTTCCATAATTTTTTGTTTCAGAACTACAGATAAAGGATTGTAGACTATAGTTTCTCCTGACATTTACAAAGTCATAAAATATAAGTAAATCCAAATTAGCCTAAACATAAAACACCCTATGTAAATCTACTGTAATCTACAGCCTACATATAGATTCTCAAGCTATAATTTCCTATAGTCTACAAATACTATATGATGTCAGCATACAACCAATATATAATGTCCTGTTGCCTTGGGCTCAGGGCAGCCAAAGAAGGAAAGTGAAAACCTGAAGGAATAGTTCTCATCCAAATAGACCTTTTCTGGCTACGCTCATGCCATACATAATTCAAATAGAAGTTATGTATCACTACATCAACTAAATTCATATCTACAATGTAAAAATTTAGAGGCTGGCGGTAATATATTGGCCTGTGAATTATTATCATTTATTTTCTCAAATCGTAAAGAAAATATAATCACTTAAAATATAATATAAAGTGATCTTCAGCTGCGTTATGTAAGATTCCACTTTTACTCTATGAACATGATCATTATGTGGAAGAAAGGAGATAAATTACTTAATGTTCAATGGTTTAGTCTTTCTTCGTTCTGCTTTGGTTTTCAATGGTCCATGTGTGGTCCTGCTCGGTGTATAATAAGACCAAGACACAGGTAAAAGTTATGGTTTCTATTAAAAAATTTTATTTTAACAGAAACTTTTAAAATGTATGAATTGCAACTGAGAAAGAAGGCTGCAATAAATGACATATCAGTTTCATGAATCAGAAGACCTACTATTGTGAAGATGTCAGTTCTCACAAAATTGGTCTGTGAATTCAATCCAACCTTATGCAAAATCCCTTTAGTGGTTTGTTTTGTTTATAAGAAATTAATGTGTTGCTTCTGAAATTTATGTGGAAGTGAAAGACCCTATAATAACCAAGATAATTTTGAAAAAGAAAAAGTTGAAGGACTAATCTACCTTATTTCAAGACTTTAATATAGTGTGCTATTAATCAAAACAATGTACTATATAAACATGTAGATAAATGGAACAGACTATAAAGATTAGGAACAGACCTATGTATATATGTCAATCGATTTTTATAAATTCTGAAGTAATTCAATGGAGAAAGCAATTATTTCCAAAAATTGTGCTGGAATGATAATATAAATAGGGAGAAGGAAATTAATCTAGATCCCTACTTCACACTATATGCAATAAATGAACTCAATTGATTAGAGACCCAAAAGTGTAACATTATAAAATTATTTATTAAATTACAAGAAAAACAGAATGTGAACTTGGCAAAGATTTCTTAGGTAAGTCACAAAAAGTGTGAATCATGAAAGAAAGAAGTGATAAATTTAACTTCATCAAAATAAGAAACTTTTGTTCTTTGAAACACAACACTAAGAACATGAAAAGGCAAGCCACAGACTTGGGGAAAATATCTGCAAACTTCTGACAAGGCACTGTTAAGTGAAAATGCAAGGTGCAGAATTATGCGTACAGAATATTGCTTTTATCAATAAATTGGAAAAACAAACAAAAAAAAGTTTGCGTTCACAGAATATATGTGTATGTGTATCTTATAAGCTATAAGATATATATATATAACTCAATATACTTATATAATTATATAATCTTATAAACTCAATAAGAAGACAATAAGCTATCTATTTTGAAAAACTGAGCAAATGATTTGAATGGATATTTCACGAAAGAAGATATAAAAATAGCCAATAAGAATAAGGAAAGAATAAAAAAGAATAAGGAAAGATATTCAGCATCATTAGTCATCAGGAAAATGCAAATGAAGAGCACAAAACATACATATGCAATAGAACACCCAAAATTTTAAAGACTAACAATGTCAGTGTTTGGTGAGAACCATTTAGTTGTTTTATAGTAAATTCATTCTTAATAGCCAAAACCTATGAACAATCCAAATGTCTATCAATATGTGAATGAGCAAATCAATTCTTGTATATCCATATTGAAATACAGCTTAAGACTTTAAAAAACAATGTACTGTTGATACATGCAACATCATGGGTGATTCTTAAAATGTAATGTGTAGTGAAAAAAGCGAGACACAAAAGAATATGAATCCATTCATAAGAAACTATAAAAAATATTAATCTAATCTTTGGGGATAGGAGCAAATCAGTTGTTTCCTGGGACTGATGGAGGCAGGAAGATTGATTGGGAAGTGACACATCACCTTTTTGGGAGATGAAATATTCTATATTTTTAATGTACTTTGATCAGAATTCATTGAAGGTTTATCATTTAAAATTGATTCATTGGGCCTCTCTGGTGGTGCAAGGGGTTAGGCACCGCACTGTAAAGCAATCCAAAGCCTCTGCAGCACGAGTTCTATCCCTGGCTGGTCACAGAGCAACCCACATGGCACAGCAGGCCTCTCCTGTCTCACCCGCTGCTCCCCTCAGCAGTGTATTTCAGTTAGTCTGCATGTTCTGTTCCCCACTCTGTCTCTGGTGAGTCCTCTCACCCCCCGCACCTCTGACCTGTACCCCAGCTCTTGTATGCATAAATAAATAAATCTTTTAAAATAAATAAATAAATAAAATCGATTCATTTATAAGGTATGTAAGTGACACCTCCTTACAGTTAATTAAAAAAAAAACTATATTAACTCTTGCTATTTATCCAAATAATGCAAAAACACTAATTGGAAGGCCTATAGACACTCCTATGTTCATTGCAGAATAATTTACAATAGCCAAATTTTGGAAATAACTGAAGTGCCCAATAACAGATGAGGGAGTTCAGAAGACATGGTATAGATACAAAATGGGATACTATTCAGATTTGAAAGAGAAATCATCCATGATAGTATGGATGAAACTGAATGGGGTTATGCTAAGTGAAATAGGTCGGAAGGAAAAACAAATACCAGATAATATCACTCACATAAAATATAAAGAAACAAAACTAAGGAACACGCAAAACTGAATCAAAACAAACCATAGAAATTTGACTGCAGAAGTGAGGCTACTAGAGCTGGTGGGGTAGAGTGGGGAACAAAAAGGAGAGGGGACCCAGTGGTTTATGGTTTAGGATTATGGAGGCTTTTGTGGTGAGTTTTACATAGTAACATACATCTGAATAGGTGTTTCCCCTAAGTCATGTAAATATACAGTGATGGAAAACTATGTTACCTCAATTAAATAAACAATTGAGGTATTTAAAAAGAGTACCATGGCCACTGTGGAGAAGTTTGACAGTTCCTCACAAAGTTAAATATAAAATTGCCATATGATCCAGACACTTCACTTCTAAATGTATGCCCAAAAGAAAAGAGCTCTTGAAAGCAGGAATTCAAACAGGTTTTTGTACATCCATGTTCAGAGAGAATTATTCATAGTAACCAAAAGATGTAAACAACCCATGTCCATCAATGAATGAATGGATAAATAAAATGTGGTGCATGCGGTGGAATATCATGCAGCCTTAAAAAAGACTGAAACTAACACATGTTATACATGGGTGAACTTTGAGGGCATCATGCTAAGTGAAATTAATCAGACACGAAAGGACAATTATTGTCTGTTTTCAGTTATATGAGATGCCTAGACTAGTAAATTCATAGTTACAGAAAGTAGAATAGAGTTTACTAGAAACTGGGGGAGAGGGAATGGGGATTTATCGTTTAATAGATACAGAATTTCTGTTTGAGATGGTAAAAATGTTCTGGGCATGAAAAAACGGTGGCGGTTTCACAACATTGGGAAAATACTTAATATCACTAAATTGAGCCCTAAAATGGTTTAAATGATCAATTTTGTTAAGCATATGTTGACACAAATAAAATTGTACAGAAAAATTTAATTCACCTTATTAACAAAATAGAGAAGAAAAGTCATGATGATTTCAAAAAAAATTATATTAACTGTCACTTTTCCACTACTGTTTAATGTTTCAGTTCAACTCAAGAGGACTTTCCTTATTATCTCTAGTAAATTCATCTCTTAGGTCAATGTGTTTCTGAGCAACAGACATTTGCATTTGAAATTTTTTGACAGAAACATTGCTTTGAAGCCTAAGGGACATTAAAGTGAAGTGTGTTGTGCCCATTATTACAATTAAGTGAAAAGAAAGTATGAAAAAATAATGCTCCTATTTTAAATGAGCTAAGAATGTGTATTGGTTTCCTAAGACAGCTGTGACAAAGTATAACAAACTGAGCAACCAACAGAAATTTTTTGTCTCACAGTTTTGGAGACTAAAAGTCTGAAATCAAGGTGTTAGTGGAGTCATGCTCCCCTGAAACGTATGGGGGAACACTTCCTTGCCTTTTTCTAAGAGCTTCTGGTGGTTTGCTGGCAGTCTTTGGCATTGCTTGACTTACAGCTGCCTTACTAAAATCACCATCTGCGTCACTACCTTGCATTTGCCACGTGTGTCTCCTTTTCTTCACCTGGCCATCTTCTTAAAAGGATAACAGCCCCATTGGTTAGATGCCCACTCTACTCCATTGTGACCCAGTTGCAACTTAACTAATTTGCAATGACTTAATTTCCAACTAAGATCACATTCTGAGAACTGGGGGTTTAAAAGACTTCAGTATGTCTTTCATGGGGGTGGAGAGAAAAATTTAGCCCATAATAGTGTATAAAAATATTGAATTCATCTTGTATCTTCAACAGAGTGAGAAAATCGAAACTTAAATTTATTAATCATTCCTCCATTTATTCAGTTATTCATCCATTTATTGATTTAATACACATAGAAAACCTGTAATGTGCAGACCTTTTGCTAAACAATAAAAAGACCCTAGTGTTAAAGAACTCAGGTCTCATAAAGGGAAAAGACAAGTAAACAAATCCTTAAAATATGCTGTGCCATGTGCCACCATCAAAATCCAGAGGTGGAGGGAGAAGAGAATGACTACATATAACTGGGCACTTCTCAAAGTTTGTGGCTCTGAACCTGAGTCTCCAGAAGAGGCAACATGTCTCAGGAAGGATGGGAGCAAGAGTTAGGGCACAGAGATTGATATTTTCCAGGTAAAGGGACATATCCAGAGATATGGAAGTATAAAAAAAAAATGTAACATGTTTATGATATTATTAGCAGTTCAGGGTTGTTAGGTGATTGGTTGCATAGGGTTTTTAGGAGGGCAGAGGAAAAGCCTAGAAGAAAATCTGGGGTCAGGTAACAGACAGCCTTGTGCACTGTGGCAGAAATTAGTTGTTAGTCTATGAGAAATACAAAGTCAATTAAGCTTTTTAAAGAAAAATAGTAGTTATATTTGTAGAGAAATTAATAATCATATCCATAGAGATGGAATATATTAAAATGACACCCTCAAAAAAGGAGACCAATCAGGTGACTTATATGAATTAAGGCAAAGGCAGTAGAACATGAAATCAATGAGTGATTTCCAGAGATATTTCAAGGGAGAATGAAAAGAAATGGTGGCTGAGGAAATGGGAAGACCCAATAATTATTTTATAGCATTAAGTGTAGAAGAGAAAACAGGGAAGAAAATGACACTTAAAAATTTAACATATTTATGCTACTACTTTTTGTCAAAGTGGATGTAGGGGTAGAATCATTGTGACAGAGTGACAGATATGCTTCCTGTAAAAGAGGGATGCAGTTTTAAAACCACAATGAGATGTGATCTCACACCCATAAGAATAGTACATATTAAAAAAGACCTCCTCGGGCCTCCCCTGGTTGAGCACTGGGCTGCAAAGCTGCCAGTAGCCTCTGCAGCGCCGGTTCCATCCCCGGCCACCAGAGAGGGTCCCACATGGTGCGCAGACCCCTCCTGTCATGCCCGCTGCTCCCCTCAGCAGTGTATTTCGTCAGTCTGCCTGTTCTGCTCCCTGCTCTGTCTCTGGTGAATCATCTTACCCTCCTGCGCTTCTGACTGAACCCAGTGCTTGTATAAATAAATAAATAAATCTTTAAAAAAAAAAAAAAAGACGCAGACAAAGAGAAACCCTGTGACATTTTGGTGGGAATGTAAACTGGTGCAACCATTATAGAAAGCAATCTGATACCTTGAAAAACTAGAATTAGAAATACTTTATGACTCCGCAAACCCATTCTTGGGCATCTATCCAAAGAATATGAAGCCATCAGTGTAAAATAACAAAGGGGAAAAAAAACCCAAGCAACTATATATTTCACAGTATTTATTGCAGCACTATCTACAATAACTAGAATATGGAAACAGTCTAAATGTCCATCAATACACAATACACACTTGTTGTAGCAAGTGTTGTGTCAAGTGTTGTATCAAGAAGATATGGAATACTTTGGAATATTATTCAACCATAAGGAAAGATGAAATGGCTATTTTTCAGCAAAATGGAGGAAGTTTGACAGAATTATATGTAGTGAAGCAAGTCAGAAGGAAAGAAACAAATATATATAATCTTATGTATAAAGTCAACATTTACAAAAACTAGACATGAATAAACATTAGGAGGCTCTGAAGAGAGGGAGCAGGGAAAGGGACCAGGGGGTAAAAGCAATGGTGGGGGAGGGGAGTAAAGAAAAGAAATGAGGAAATAGAGTGAAGAGAAAAAAGTTGAACCCATTTGAACATAGCACTCAAAATGTGTGTAATATGATTGATAAAATTATTGGGTATGAGACAGATTTAGCTTGCAGTTTCTCTGTGGGCAGTGCAAAGAGAAAGATAGTCTAATGTGAAATCTCATGTGAAATCCAAAGGCGAAAAATAAGAAAACTATGAGGAAAAACCCAGCTTTTTCTGGAAGAGAAAGAAAAGCCATTTCTCTTCTGGTAATGCGTCATCCATAAGGAAGAGCTATTGGGAAGAGTAGACAGAGGAAAACATTGCATTCAGGATTCAAGAAAGAGGTGGGCTCAGCAATCCAGACTTGGGAATCACTGCCATTTGGTGTATATGTTCTTAGAATTTTTCATTGTTAGCTCATATACCACCTCAAGAATTTTATTAGTGGTATAAATCATGTTCTTCTTTTAAAAGGGAGAATATTGTAGATTTTTGATGAAATAGTAAGTTGAGAAAAATGTCACTAAGATCAAAAGAAATTTCTAATGATCCTAAAACCTCCATGTGCATGGTGCAATTCTGTGTGATGATCAGAGTGCTACCACTCATACCTCCACTACTGCCCTTAAAGTTGCCCAAGTCCCACCTACAATCAATGGCAAGGGTGTATCATGGTCTCTATTGTACAGAATCATAACCGAGAATTTTTTGTCCTTACTTCCTTCAGTATTGTGCACATGTCAAGTTAATTCAGTCTTGAGTTAATAATTTCAGGAAAAGAAGCAATATTTAGCCATGACTAAAGCTAATTTTTTTTAAGACAAGTAACATTCACCATATGCCCATCTATGTTTCCTTGGAAAAGAAGATAAACTTTCAGATTTTCACTGTTGCAGTCTTAGAGAAAGAACTTGCATGCAAGTGATTTAAAATCTTGACTACCTCCACTCCCCTGTTTCAACTTATAGCTATCAGCCCCACACACACAAAATCAAAGTACAGACTTGGAGAATCTGTATGTATTTTAAGAGACATCTAAGAGAATTCATTACTGCTGTTTAACTTTTTAAGCACATCCTGATGGCATCTGCTTAAAATTCCCCAGAAACCACTGGATTAAAATCTTTATCAGTTTCATAGATAAAATATCTGAAACCATCTGGTTCTTAACAGTGCAGGGGACACATTCAAGCAAAATAGTTCTAGTAGCTCTGCATCTTTTATTATCGAAAGTGTTTTTCTCTTTACCAAGTAGAATGTGTCAAAACTTAACATTATTCTTAACTCGAAGATAATAGTGCTCTGATATACGTGTGCCCTTATTTAGACCTGCTTTGCACTTACAATTAAAACACATAAAACAATCACCATTTAGCAGCATGTCTTTGTTACAAATTTTAATGTTTCTATCCCAAAAAGAATAAAAAGACACTGCTTTCTGAGTAATGAGTTCCAAAGTCAACAAAATGATAAGGGAGAAATATTGGTGGTCATTCACATCTTAGCTTACCTTACCCTTTCTTTTTAAAGTAAAAGCATAATATTAATAAACAGTTATACAGGCCCAGTATGGAAAAATGAATTTCAAAGAACCACAGTGTGAATGCAATATTTTGCTTTCAGGTTCAGTAGAATTTTATCTTGAGTAATAGCTTAAGATTAACCAGCTATTCATTTCCATAAGCTTGAACACACACCTCACAGTTGAAAACAAATTGGCATTTCAAGTTCCAGGATAAAGTGCTATTCAAAGTGGCTCCATAGTCATTAAAACATAGAGTTAGTTTTGTGAATGGATGAGTGAAAAATCTTTCTCATGTAAAGAAACCAGTAGGAATAAACTTTAAGTCAAAGGCAAGTTCTTCTGGTCCCTCATCCACAATGTTTATCCCAGTGGGATATGATACAGTCTGTGCAATTGCTCTGTTCCACAATAATTATAAAGAGCAATAACATGTGGTATGAATAGAACATGTAACAAAGAACAGCAGTAGATGGTAAAATAAACCACTAGTTATGTCAAAACTAATAACTTATTTACTCAGGCAGAGTCAATGAGTTAAGAGGTCAGATGAGCCCCGTTGTTTAAGCCTTACTAATAGTACACGTGGTTTTTCTGGTTCATCATTTCATCAGTACCTTCAGAACCATTTTATGGATTATGTGAAATTGACTGGATTTCATTAATGGCTTGTGTAGGAACATGTGTTCGTATCTTTGTAAGTGAGGTCCACGTTATTCAATATAAGCATTTGCCTTTATGTAGCTTCTGGGAAGAGGTGGAGCATTATAAAACCTCTTGTCATAAATACAGTGTTCACGATCATGGAAAACAGAATCCATCTTTTTTAGGAATGAAAGTAATTGTACCGTGTGACACCCAAAGCATCTTTAAAATGTTATGTATCGTGATGTACTTTTTTAAAAAGTGCATTTCTCATTGATCTTCCCATTTCACTTTGATTTAAAATGCAGATCTTTTCTTCCTATTGAAATCTTCGCATTTTTATTTATAAATGTATAGGGGGAAATCCATTTCAGATATATACAGTCTCATAAATTATGTTTGGTAGTTGAAACAGTATGCACTTATGTCATGGATTGAACATCCTCCTTTATTAGAATGCTATTTATTGCCACCAGCTGCACTGCTTAGCTAAGAAAGTTCTTGACACCAGCGATTGCATTTCAGCACCACTGCTTCCGGCTGCTAACAGGGGCTTCTATTTCCAAATGAAGCCACCCCTCTCAAGCTCTTCCTTCTGCTGCACAGATACCTCCTGTCATCATGATGCTGGAGAATCGATGGGGGATGGGACTGCACCCACTTATGCTCTATGATCTCCCAGGCTGTAAATCTCCAATGGCTTTGAGATTTCTCGCCTAATAGCACTGGCTTGAGAGCTGTCAAATACATTCGGAAATCTACCCAACAGTAATGGATTTTTCAAAATTAAGACGTGAATTTAACTTGTGATCAAGGCTGATTCAGAGTCATTGGTATATATTTCAGAAGAGAAATGTGTGCATATCACAGTAGACACCAGTCTCTGTTTTATTATACTTTACAGCAGGGAAAACTAGACAAAGGTAATTACTCTTCTTCTGTTAAAGACTATTATTACACTAGCATGAACAGTTAACCCTGCTGTTATTTTCTCTGCTGCCTATGCCGATGGCATCCAGACCATCCAAGCAGGAAAGGTATAGAAATGAGGGTCTCAGCTCATTTCCAACCGCACAGTAAGTCCACTTTGAAAGGTAATCTTCCAAGCCACAAATGTGTATGCCAACATGCCAGCACGTTCCATTATTTGTTGACAGGATCTGTGTCCATGTCTTCAGCACACCAGCTTGAACAGGGCTCCTTTTTTAAATGCCTCCACACATAATTGGGCTCCCAGAGCCCACAGAGCTAGCAGCAGCAGACAGTGACGGGGAGAGCCCTCCCTCTGTTAACATGGAAACGGAATTTCCTTGCTCTCCTCTAGAAAAGAAATTCCCTTTGGGTCAAGGTTGAGGCATTCTGCAGTGTGGGGAGGGCAAGCTTACGCAGAAGATACCTTAACCTGTGATCCTGGAGAGCTCTCTTGAAGTGGTGTCAGGCCCTCGAGCCTTCATAAGCAGCAAATTTCTCCCCTTGACTAAACAAAAGGACAAGCAGAAAATTGATTTCTAGACATTACCTTTGAGATAGAGACTGAAAATTAGAACTTCGGGGCACTCTCCTCCAACTGAAAGCTCAGACAAAGACAGGCTCTGTGAGTTCTTTATTTCAGGTTTGGAAATGCAGCTGTTCAACCTGAGATGTCCTTTTGAGATACAATTATTGCTCCTCCTTGGATTTTGCTCCTAACTCAACCTCAGATTGAGTTAAAATAATATAGTCTTGTGGCCATTATTTATAATACTTCTACCTGAGGTTCATCTACCAGTGGCCAGGATTAAATACTATCTGCATGATGAGAGGGCAGAAGCCGGAGCACCGAATGGTCATTTCTGGTATCATCCTCTGGCTCAGAGGAGCTGACAAAGATTCCTGACATCTGACTTGGTTTTTTGTTTGTTTTGCTTTTCTTTGCTTTGTTTCCTGTGAGATCAAACTCCGTTATCAGATTGGGTAGAAAGAGAGGGAAGGTTAACATAGCTTCATAGTATCTCTTGGAGAGTGAAAAATGCTGAATTAAAAAGTGGCTGGATGTTGGTGAGTGTGTGTGTGTGTGTGTGTGTGTGTGTGTATCCATATTGACGATAGGAGCCCAGAGGAATGACTTTCCAGACTTCAGAGACTCTCATACTTCTTGCATATTGATCATGTAGGAAAAAAAGTGAGATTTTTGGTATAATTACTTGTTTTTTTCTAAAAAGTATATAACTGCAAAAGGAACTCAGGTGATTTTGCAGAATGTTCCAAGTATGTATGTGCTCAGGTTGAAATCAAGTTTGTATTAAAAAAAAAATTAAAAGACAACACTGGCACTAAAGATGGAAACGCAAAACATGAGTTAAGACTACATGATTTGAGGAATCATAAGTGCAATTACTGCCTTTCTATTTTTTAAATTTTTTAAAAGATTTATTTATTTATGCATACAGGAGCTGGGTGGGGTACAGGCCCAAGGTTCAGAGGGTGAGAGGATTCACCAGAGACAGAGTAGGGAACAGAACAGGCAGACTGACTGAAATACACTGCTGAGGGAAGCAGTGGGCGAGTCAGGAGAGGTCTGCTGTGCCATGTGGGTAGCTCCATGGCCGGGGATCAAACTCGTGCTGCAGAGGCTTGCGACAGCTTCATAGGTTGCATCTCAACCCCTTGCGCCACCAGGGAGTCCCTTAGATAATCTTTATAGGATTATATAGCATTACAAAGTGGAATTTATTCCAGGGTCACAAGGATGGTTCAAAATTTTTAAAAAATCAATGTAATTCACCAAATCAACACAAGGAAAGATAAAAATCATATCAACAGATGCACAAAAAGCATTTAATGAGTCAACATCAATTTTTTATAAAAACAATACTCAAAAAACTGGGGTTATATGGATCATACCTCAACATAATAAAGACCATATATGGTAAGCTCATAGCTAACATCATGCTCAATGGTGAAAGACTGACAATTTTTCTTTCCTCTAAGATATGGTACAAGACAAGGATGTCCACTTTCACTGCAATTATGCAACATAGTATGGGAAGGCATAGCTAGAGCAATTAGGCAAGAGAAAGGTACAAAAGGAATCCAAACTGGAAAAGAAAAAAGTAAAACTACCACTATTTGCACATGACCTGATAAAATACATAGAAACCCTTTAAAAATAAACTTTAAGTCAAAGGCAAGTTCCTCTGGTCCCTCATACACAATTAGAACTAAAAAAAGAATTGAAATAATAAATCAGTACCATAAAGTGGCAGGGTACAAAAAATCAGTTGCATTTCTATATGCAAGCAAGGTGAGAAATAAATTAAGAATACAATTTCATTCACAATCACATCAAAAATAATTAAATACCTAGGAGTAAACAGGAAAGGAGGTGAAGGGCCTATAGGATGAAAACTATGAGACATTGTTAAATAAAAACACAAAAAAATGGAAAACTATTCCCTGCTCCTAGATTGGAAGAATTTGTATTGTTAAAATGTCTCTCTTACCTAAAGTTATATATATATATATATATATATATATATATATATATATATATATATATATTCAGTGCAATCCCTATTATGACTCAATGGCATTCTTCAAAACAGCAGAAGGAATGTCACTGAAATCACATGGAACCACAAAAAGACCCTGAAGAGCCAAAGCAATCTGTACAAAAAAGGGGATGAGTATTGGTATCACACTCCTAGATGTCAAACTATTCTACAAAGCTATAATCATCAAAATGTTAACAAACTGGAACAAAAACACACAGAGACCCAATGAATAGACTTGAGAGCCCAGGAATAAACCCATGCATCCATAGATAAAGGAGCCAAAAGTCTACACTGGAGAAAGGAGCATCTCTTCAACAAATGATGCTGGGAAAACTGGACAGACGCGTGCAAGAGAATGAAACTACATTTTACACAAAAATTAACTCAAAATGGATCAAAGTCCTGGGACCATAAATACAATGAATAAAACACTCCATGACATAGGTTTCAATGATATCTTTGTGAATTCATCTCCAATGGCAAGAGAAATTAAAGTGAATACAAACAACAGGGGCTATGTCAAATTAAAAAGTGTCTGCATAGCGAAACAAACTACTAGGGAAGCAAAGACACCCCACTGAATGGGAGAAAAATTGCACATCATACATCTGATGAAGGACTGATATCCAAGATATACATGAACTCATATATCTCAACAAAAAGAAAATAACTCAATCAAAACATGAGCAGAGAGCTAAATGGATCCTTCTCCAAGGAAGACTCACAGATTGCCAACAGGCACATGGGAAAATGCGTCTTTTCACATATTATCAGGGAAATGCACATCAAAACCACAAATAAGATACCATCTCACATCTGTGAGAATGGCCCATATCAAAAGACCAGAAAAATAAGTGTTTGTGAGGATGTGGAGAAAAATGAACTTTCATCCACTGTTGGTGGGAATGTAGACTGACTGGTTCAGCCCTGTGGACAACTGTAAGGAGATTTTTCAAAATATTAAAAATAGATCTACCATACAACCCAGTAACTCCACTCCTAGGCATCTACCCAAGGAATTCAAAATTCTAATTAGAAGGGATATAGGCACTCCCATGTTCATTGCAGCACTATTTACAACAGCCAAGTCATAAAAACAAGTGCCCAAGGATAACTGGGTGGGTTAAGAAGATGTGGTGCATATACACAATGGAATATTTACTCATCTGTAAAAAAGGATGAATTCTTGCCATTTGTGACAACATGGCTGGAACTAGAGGATATAATTCTAAGCAAAATAAGTCTGAAGGAGAAAGACAAATACTGGGTAGTGTCATATGTGCAAAGTAAGGAAGCAAAACAAAGGGTTAAAACCAAATCAATAAAAAATCTTAGAAATCTGATTGTAGAATTGAGGCTGTAGGACGGGGAGAGGAGGAAGGAAAATGCAAAGTGGGGAGCAGGCACCGTGGACCACAGTAGAGGTGCCGTGGTGGAGGGTGCAGAGTGGGGACTTGCATCTGAGGAGATGTGGTCCTGTGCTTCTGAATCACATACAATGTTGTAAATCAATGTTATGTCAATTTTTTAAAAAGATAAACTTTATTTTTTTATTTTTTATTTATTTTATTTTATTTTTATATTCCCCATACAATTGCAACCCCCTTATTTTGACCCCAATCCCTCCTTTCCCCGCCCCCCCCCCCAAAGTGTGTCTCTGGTTCATAGTTGTTTGTTGATTTTGATTTTTTTCTTTCTTAAAGTTATTCTTTTTCCTGGTCCCTTATTTAGGTTTTCTAGATTCCTGCTATGAGTGAGACCATCCGGTATTTTTCTTTTTCTTTCTGGCTTATTTCGCTGAGCATGATCCCTTCCAGCTCCATCCACGTTGCTGCAAATTGCATGAGTTTATCTAAAAAAGATAAACTTTTATCTGAAATTAGTGTAGCTGAATCTGACCCATTCATTTAATATTTATTGGTGATGTTTGTGTGTCACCTGTCTCCCCAAAATGGTCAGATAGACTTTTTCTTAATAAGTCCAGAGTAGGTCTTTTCTAATAAGTGTCACCTTGGTATGTGGAACTAAGGCCTGTGGGCCTCCAGAAGAACCTGTTACCTCTCCTGAAAAAAATCCAGATTATTTTAAGTTGAGAGCAATGAAAATGCTGGAGGCTAAGAGGAGTTTTTGTCCTTTAGCTCTCCTTAGTTGAAGATCTTGTCACTCTCTAAGCTTTTGTCATTTTCCCTAAAAAGAAAGGAATTCATTGCTCCCCTTTTTATGACCTAGAAGAATGTAGTTATGGGGGTATTATTCAGGTATAAGTTTTTCTGTAAACTTGTCCTCTCTAGTGAAGATGAAATCATCTTATTGTCATGTGAACTTTCTCCTTTTCTATTCTTGGACCCCAGGCCCCTTAGCCAGAATTCATACCTCTTTCTCCTTGGCTCAAATCAGGACCTACATAATCATGATAACTCTTCCATGCATGATGCTAAATTGACTTTCATTGGCTAACTCATCCCCTGATGTTTTGATTACTCATCTAGCCCAAGAAGAACTCAACAGGATGGGAATTTTCCCATGTGCTCTGACATTAGCAGCATATACTTTAGATAGAAAAATAATTAAAATTAGGGCCTCCCCGGTGGCGCAGCGGTTGAGCGTTGGGTTGCGAAGCTGCCCACAGCCTCTGCAGCGCAGGTTCGATCCCCGGCTGCTCCCCGGCCACCGGAGGAGGGTCCCACTTGGGGCGCAGACCTCTCCTGCCGCCCGCTGCTCCCCTCAGCAGTGTACTTCGGTCCTTCTGCCTGCTCTGCTCCCCGCTCTGGCTCTGGTGAATTCTCTCACCCTCCCATGCTTCTGACTGTACCCAGTGCTTGTATAAATAAATAAATAAATAAATAAACGAATAAATAAATAAATAAATCTTTTTAAAAAATTAAAATTAAAGAAATACAAGTTTGAAAGTTTCTGTCTTGAGGCAGCAGTTCAAATTCATGTTGTAATATCCATTCAATATATGTTTATTTTGTGACTACAAAGAGCAGGTTCTGTACTTCAAACTACAGATCTTAAACTGTGAATTGCTAGACTATTACCTACTCATGTAACTAGGACATACAGTAGACTTTAAGGAGCCTATTGAAACAACTCTAGGGAAGTTTGTCCTCATTCTTTTCACATTGTAAGATGACTGTCAGGAATGTCTACAATTTAGAGAAGTTCTCCTATACATCCTCAAACTATTAAGAGTCCTGGGCCTCCCTGATGGTGCAAGGGGTTAAGCACAGCACTATGAAGCAATCCACAGCCTCTGCAGTGTGAGTTCGATCCCCGGCCGGCCAGGGAGCAAACCACATGGCGCAGCAGACCTCACCTGTCTCGCCCGCTGCTCCCCTCAGCAGTGTATTTCATCAGTCTGCCTGTTCTGTTCCCCACTCTGTCTCTGGTGAGTCTTCTCACCCCCCGCATCTCTGGCCTGTACCCCAGCTCTTGTATGCATAAATAAATAAATCTTTTTAAAAAAGATTCCTCTCTATTAAGTATATAAAATGCCCTTTAAAACTTTCCAATAAATTTTATTTAGCTATTATAGAAAATAAATAAATCAAATTACCTAATGATTTTTCAGTTCTCCAACTTCATAGCAGGAAAAAAATCTTATAAGTAAATAAATTGATACTCCACTGTCTTAGAGAAATTCTCCACTTATTATAGCAGTTCAGTAGAATAAACATCACTACGTGGTGCTAATAAGCATGATTCATCTCCTGTGAACCCAACAGAATTAAGTGACTCGGACTACAAAATTTTATCTTAGTTGAAAAAAAGTAAAGTCAACTGTTTCTGCAATTATACTGAATGTAATATATAATACAGAACAATCAAGGTCAGCGTACTGCACATGAATCCAGAGCCAGATTGCCATTGCCTACGCTGCAGTTCTGACTTTGCCACTTGCTAACCTTGGGCAAACTGTACAGCTTTCCAATCTTCATCTGTGAAGTGGGTGTGACCGCTTACCTACCATGTCGAAGCAGCTTGAGGAACAAGACATTTTATATGTGCTAAGCACCCAATAAATGTTAGCTATACTAACTGTCAAAAATATTATTTGAAATGAATATACATAGAAGATTTCGCAGCTATGTTTTGCTTGGTAGAAGCATAAAACATAGTTTGCAGCGTTACACCATTACTTAATACAGTAACTTGACTTTCCTGGGTAGATTAATCTCTTCAAATGTTCTTCTTTGATTCATTTCAATGCTTATTAAGGCCAAATACCTGCTTTCTTGCCACCACCCCCCCCCACTTAAAGAGCTCCTCAAACCCCTCTTTCCCCACAGAATATTGCCTGACTTGTATAAGTAAGATGATAAATCTCTTTCCCCTTCAGTTTCAACAAGCTACTTACACAACACAAACACAGAGCACACCAAAGCTTGTAAGTCAATGTTTACATTACATCCTAGGGAATGTTTTGTACAATGTGCACAGTTTAAAATGTAGGCTTCTTGCCAGGGTAGGAGTTTTATCTATTTAATTTGTTTCCTAGACTCATACTTGACCACAGTTGGGGGTGCATATAGTGCTTCTACAATATTTTGTGCCGCTTATCACCCAAAAAGTGAGAGGCAAGAAGTACAGAGAGGTATTTCATCCTACACATGTCAAGAAGTGAGCCTGACAAAAAAAGAGGGCAGCCATGTTAGGGATGTCTCCTTTAATCTCCAGGCAACAGCACCTTTTGAAAGAGCTGCCGTCTGGCTTAAAAGAACATCAGGTGTCATGAAACCAGAAGAGAATTTGTGGCATGTCTGCCAGAGAATTGTGTTTGTGAAAAAAGTTTTCCCTTCGTGGAAGAGCCTTCCAAACCCCAGTCCTAAATTTACATAAGTCATAGCACCCAGACTGAACACCCTGCCTCATATATTCCGGGATAATTCTCTCCCCATCAGAATCAAATTACCTCTATTTGTGTTTGCTGGAGATGGTTTGAAGGACTCTTCTCAGCACCACAAAGAATCTCAGAAACACAAAGAATCCCAGAACCACAAAGAATCATAGGGCAGGTACACAGAGGTAACATCATCTAAGGTGATGGTTTTCAAATTGAGTCCACATTGCAATCACCAGAGGAGCTCTACATATGCTAACACTGGTTCCTACCCCAGACATTTAGTCTAGGGCGTTAGGAGTCAAAGCTCCACTCAGGGTTCTAATATGTGTTTAAGAAAAACCTATCTATATAGAAAATAAACTGAACACCAACCAACAAAGGCAGCAAGAGTGTGCACTATGCCCAAGGCTTTCCATGACTTGGCTAGAGAGGTGAACTGGCAGTACATTAAGGCCTGGGGTCATGGCACTGGCCCTATAAGCCGATCTACAAATATTTGTAGAACATACACCGTGTGCAGAATTGCGAGTTCATTTTCAACAGGAATCAGGTGAGAGTCAAGAAGACTCAAACCTCTTCTGTGAAAGAACTCTCTCCTGTAACTTGGTGCCCCATATCTCCTCAAGGGAAGACTGGTACTTTGTTACTATGGCAATATTTCTGTTTTCTAAGAAGGTTAATTAAAAATAAAGCAACCTGCCCAGGATATGATTGCTTGTTTGAAATGGTTAGAAATAAGAGAGGATGTAGATATATTACATGCCTTTTTCTGGGTTTTTTCCTGACAAAGTAAAACTGTAACAAATTCGACAGGTCAACAAGTATCTCAGGGAACTGACTACGCACACACTTTCCAGGCTGGATTTCTAGGAAATGGAGCCTCATCAAAGAGAAGGGATAATAGATAGAAAGGAAGAAAAATTACAGCAAAGACAGAAGTAGAGGCAGCAAGGAACTAAAGGAGGGAATGGAGAGTAGAGAAGGAGAAAAGAGAGGGGGAAAATGGGTCACATCATTCACAGAAACTCCTCATCCCCCAGAGTGAACTGGGGTCAGCAAAAAAGGCATCTTCTAGTCAATCCACTTACAAATGGAATCATAATTTGATAGGAAATGTAATTTTAAAAGATTTTCTTAGTTGTTCCTATCTTTTAATGAAAGTAAAAAATTATGAAAACAAATATATTTTATTTTTACAAGTAACAATATAGTTTATAATTCAATGCAGTACTTCTTAGGTTCAAGAAGAGTGAATCAAGTATCAATTTTGTTGTCATTGTCCCAACAAAATTCTAGACACCCAAACTTTCACATTTCACTTCTGTAGCACAATATTATCCCTTGGAAAATATTTGAAATTTTTAACTGGATTTTTCCAAAGGCCTCCTTAAAGCCTTTGAGATCCACTTTCTCTTGTTACTCCTCCTTCTCCTGGATTTCTCTTCTCTAAGTGCTAACTGAACTGTGCTAGGCCTTGATATGTTGAATAGTGATTAATATAGCTTACCAATATTGTTTTAATCAATTTCAGATAATATATATATATATATATATATATATATATATATATATATATATATATATATATATACTGCTAAGCCAGGAATGGGAACTTAGTTGAACAGGAACTACTTGTGTAAGTAATTACTTCAATAATGAATATTCTAGGTAATGAGCACTTTTTCATTAACAACCTGCTAACTTCAGAACTCAGATATGAACAATCACATAATGCAATCTCCTGACATAAAAGCCAGGTTTCAAGGTGAATCCAGATATTTTGCTTCCTTACTCCTTTTTCTTTAATTCCAAATATGATTCATGCATACTTTCTAAGGCAAGGATCTCAAGTAAAATCAGAAATGTCTTCTGTTATATTCCCCATAGATGAATGTTGGTATGAATGTTGGTATGAATGTTGGTATGAATGTGGGAAATAATCCAACAGAGAATGCCAAAATTAATATCTAAAGGGGCACCCTTCAAAGAGTTGAAAAACTATATTAATTATAAATAACTGGGTATAAAAGCAACTGCTGGCACCTGCATTATTTAATAACTTGCTATCCACCACTGAGGTGGCTGCTTTTACTGAGTAGAAACAAACTTATACTAGTTAAGAGCAGTATAATGAAGGATCATGAATACCATGGAAGCTGGACTAGAAAACATCCAAGAGAAGCCGGCTACTGGCATCTTCGAAACCTTCTATTCCTACTACATTATTTGCTTCAGTAAAGGCATGTGCCCTATGCATTGTTTTCTATCACACTTAATTGGAATAATCTTTATAGGAAAGGAACAGAAAGAAGTAAAATACATCTCAGTGTTCTCCCCTCAACTGGACATTCTCAATTTCTTTTTTTTTAATTATATATATATATTACATCATTCTTCCCTTTTGTACAATGCATGCTGTCTCCTTTCAGCTGTAGCCCCACAAAATTCCCATCACCAGTTCACCTGTGAATCATCACCATAGTGCCTTGTATAGGAACACATTCCCTCCCCTGTTTTGATCGCTCTCCCTCCCCCTCCTCTGCAGTGTCTCTGATTAATAGTTGCCTGTTAATTTTGTTTTTTAATTTATTATAATTATTTTCTTTTCCTAGTCCCTTGGTTGTTTCCCCTAACATTCCTCCTATAAGTGAGACCATATTTTTTCTTTTTCCTTCTGGCTTATTTCACTGAGCATAATCCATTCTAGCTCCATCCATGTTGCTGCGAATGGCATGAGTTTATCTTTTTTGATTGCTGAATAGTATTCCATTGTGTATGTATACCACATCTTCTTGATCCAGTCATTTATTTTGAGGCATTTGGATTGTTTCCATATCTTACCTATTGTAAATAGTGCTGCAGTAAACATAGGGGTACAGGCATCCTTTTAAATTAGTGTTTTTGTGTACTGTGGGTAGATTCCTAGGAATGGAATTCCTGGATCATATGGAAGCTCCACTTGTAGTAGTTTGAGGAACCTCCATACAGATTTCCATAGTGGTTGGACCAGTTTGCATTCCCATTAGCAGTGTAGGAGTGGACACTCAATTTCCTAACATGAAGTCCACATAAGCACATACTTGTGAATGAGAAGAATAAACAATTAAAATGTTCTGAGTTTGTTGCATTGAATCTCTATGGTGATTCACAGACGTTAAAGAAATTTCCAGTAATATCAAATCAATTAACAATATAGAAATGACGTAGAATAAATCTAAAAGTCTCAGACGAAAAGGACAGCTATCAACCAGAATTTACAAAAAAGAACCTCACCTGTTCAAAACCCCCCTGCTTAAAAAATAAAAGAAGACATTGTCAGTGAACTTATAATCAGCAAGCAGAGAATGTCAAGAATTTGATAGGCAGAGAAGTATTGATTATCAAAATACTGTTTCAATGAAATGAATCAAAAACAGACTATGAGAAAGAGAAGAAAAAATCTGGCAAATTTGTTCACATCACTCTTCAACTAGCAATCAAGCAAAGAAAGTCTCTTTAAGCCTGAGGATTGCAATATTGTTGGAATCCTGAATCAAGTTTCTAGCCTCAAGAACCAGAAACAAGTGGCAGGATGGTCAATTTGTGAAATCAGCCAATGCAGAGACCAGTCAACGCTGAAGGAAAATCATCCTGGAAAGCTTATTATGCCCAATTTAAAATAATAAGCCAAATGAACCATCGGACTGAAGAACAGAAAGCACTATTTCTTGCTGCCAATCTGAAGGGAATTGCTCTTATTGTGCTAAGCAATTTGTCAGAAAAAGACAGAAAGAGTTCTCTCGTATTATTAGCACATTAACCAGACTTTTTATAGTTGGACACAAGGCAAGATTGACCACAGTGAAACTCAAGAATTCTATTAGAAAAAGTGTTAGTCACTAACCAGATTGACTCAAGATACTGAATAATGATTGCATGGAGTCTACCCAAGTACCCAGAGAACCCAAGTATCTAAGCTCCATTTCTGAAACAGTCTATGTCATCAGATGAAAATAAAGTTACATTATTTTTATTTTCTTTTATTTTTAAAGATTTATTTATTTATTTTTTTTTTTTTTTTTTTTTTTTGAGAGACAATATTTTATTTTCCTAACACAGGAAACCACAGGCAGTGATGTTTGTCAATGTCATTTGAACACAGCAAGCTGAAAAACTGTAACTATATCATATTAAAATTTTGTATTACTCTTTTCAGATTGTATCAGTGAAATTCAAACATCCATAGTTGACATGAAAAACCTACAAATCCACATATATAGATACACACATTCAAAACATGCATTTTGTTTGGTAAATGGACTTTTTAATGATCCATTCAGTAAGAAAAAATTGCTTCCCAGCAGGAATTCCACAGATTTCAAAACTCTCTGAATGCACAATAATGAAATTACTCAAGCTCAGGTATTGCCTCTTTTTTTTTTTGTTTTTTTTTTTTTTTTTTTTTTTTTTTTTAATAGTTCTAGAGTCACTGTGGACTTTTTTTAATTGTTTTTTTTTTTTTTTTTTTTTTTTTTTTAATAAATTTTATTGTTATATTCCCCATACAATTGCAGCCCCCCATTCTGACCCCAATCCCTCCCCTCCCGCCCCCGCCCCCCTAAAAGTGTCTCTGGTTCATAGTTTTTTGTTGATTTTGATTTTCACTTTCTTATAGTTATTCATTTTCCTGGTCCATTATTTAAGTTTTCTAGATTCCTGCTATGAGTGAGACCATCCGGTATTTTTCTTTTTCTTTTTGGCTTATTTCGCTGAGCATGATCCCTTCCAGCGCCATCCATGTTGCAGCAAATTGCATGTGTTTATCTTTTTTGAATGCTGAGTAATATTCCATGGTATATATGTACCACATCTTCTTGATCCAGTCATCTATTTTTGGGCATTTGGGTTGTTTCCAAAGCTTAGCTATTGTAAACAGGAGGCATCAGACTCCCAGACTTCAAACTATACTACAAAGCCATAATCATCAAAACTGCATGGTATTGGAACAAGAACAGACATACAGACCAATGGAATCGAATAGAAAATCCAGAAATAAACCCACAGATTTATGGTCAACTAATCTTTGACAAAGGAGCAAAGACTATGCATTGGAGCAAAGAAAGTTTGTTCAATAAATGGTGCTGGGAAAACTGGGTCGCTACATGCAAAAGAATGAAGCTTGACCACCACCTCACACCATACACAAAAATCAACTCAAAATGGATTAAAGAACTAGACATAAGACCTGAAACCATAAAATATATAGAAGGAAATATAGGCAAAACACTACGTGATTTGCACATCAAAGACATCTTTACAGACACATCACCCAAAGCAGTGATAGTGAAGGCAAAGATAAACAGCTGGGACTATATCAAATTAAAGAGCTTTTGCACAGCAAAAGAGACAATAACAAAAACAAAGAGAAACCCCACCCACTGGGAGAACATTTTTGCACCCAACACTAATGATAAAGGACTGATCACAAAAATCTGCAAAGAGCTGATGAGACTCAACAACAACAAAGAAAATAATCCAGTCAAAAAATGGGCAGAAGAGCTTAAAAGAAACTTCTCTGAAGAGGAAATGCAAATGGCCAACAGGCATATGAAAAAATGTTCAACATCACTTGTCATCAGGGAAATGCAAATCAAAACTACCATGAGATACCATCTTACACCAGTGAGAATGGCACATATTAAAAAAACTAGCAACAACAAATGTTGGCGAGGGTGTGGAGAAAAAGGAACTCTTCTGCACTGTTGGTGGGAGTGCAAACTGGTCCAACCACTGTGGAAAGCTGTGTGGAGATTTCTGGACCTACTAAACATAGAGCTTCCATATGACCCAGCAATTCCACTCCTAGGTATGTACCCAAAGGACACAGAGATTTATTTATTTATACGAAAGCTGGGGTACAGGCCAGATGAGCGGGAGGGTGAGAGGATTCACCAGAGACCGAGCGAGGAGCAGAACAGGCAGACTGATGAAATACACTGCTGAGGGGAGCAGCAAGACAGGAGAGGTCTGCAATGCCATGTGGGACCCTCGTCAGAGGCTGGGATGAACCGGCGGTGCAGAGGCTGAGGACAGCTTCACAGAGCAGCGCTCACCCACCTGTGCCACCAGGGGAGGCCCTATTTTTATTTTAAATTCAATATTATAAGCACTCTATAAAGGCTTATTATTTCATAATCATCCTGATAAGTCTTAGGAGAAAATTTTGCTTGAAGTAAAATGAATAAGAATAGTAAGTCTAGAGCCATTAAAGACTTCTGCAAAAGCACAGGTTGGCCAAGATCAATCTGTATAAGTGTTCTTCAGTCTTTACCTCTAGAAGAATTTATCATATTCTAGAAGAATCATCCGAGGAAGCTTGTTAAAAATACAGTTCCCATAGCTGAAGATTCTGACTCAGTAGGTCTGCAATGAGGCCTAGAAATCGCTATAATTAATGATCTTCTCTAGTAATTCTGGTGCATGTTAAATTTGAGCATAATACTTCTATTTTAATGATAGCATTAAACTTTATGTGGTTATTCAGACTAAAAGTGTTAAATGTTTTCCATAGAAAACTTAACAGTATATTTTATTGATTTGATGATTAAAAATGGGGGGGTGATATGAAAAAGATATGTGACTTCCAAAAAGGCAATTTCATGGAAACATTAAATAAGAATTGAATTAATTGGATAAATGCCATATTGTTAATTGGAGAAGTGTAATATTAAGAAAACTTCTTATATAGTTAGCATGATAACATACTATAGAAAATATGAATTAGAGCTGATTCAGTAGATTTATCAACATATGAGGCAGGGAAAAAAAGCTCATTGAGTATCTATAAAATTTTATTTGTTACAAAGTAATAACTGATTAATATACCCTCCCACTTTAAAAATTACAGGTGTCACTTCCAATCAGTAGTTTACAAGTAAAGGCAGTCCATGGTGCCAAAAATAAAGAGGAAATCAAAATCACGTGGTATCTGTGAGCTGACCCTCGACTAGATAAATTTCTAGCTTCTGTGGGGTTATATAATTTGTGAAAAGATAGACCTAGAAAATATTTACCTGTTGGCAACAGGATGACATGGAGTCTTATTTTTGTGAAATGGTAGGTATGAATTTGAGTTTAAAAAATAGTGGGATAATAAGTAAGTAAGGGATTTTTCTTAATTCTAAAATACTTTAAACTGTAAACATCAATAAGAAAAATATTGTGGTACTTACCAAGAAAATACAAATAGATATACTAAACAAAATAAAATTCGTGAAGGAATACAATAGTGAGAATTTATATCCATAACTCTACCCTAGAAAGGCTTTATATTTATTATACATATGTTTTATGTATATGTATATATATATATATTTTATGCACATACACACATATGGTATACATACACAGATTACAATGAATGATCTGGACATCTCATTAAGAAGGTAATCCAACATATATTTGGGTGTGATACCACTTAGCCAGCAGGAGGAAGCAAAGGCAAAGCCTCTCTCAACCTAGGATTCAGGATTTCCACCAATAATGTCTAGCGGATATGAGATCATAATCCAAAACAACAAAATACAGAAAGAAGCCATCTTCCATGGCTGTTTGAATGAGTTGCATTGAAAGAGAAAGCAGAATTAGTTCTCAAGAACTTCAGAAAAGAAATTATTACATAGAAACTTTAACTACTTGAAAATTTTTTTAAAAGATTTTATTTATTTATACACGAGCTGGGGTACAGGCCTGAGGTGTGGGAGGGTGAGAGGATTCACCAGAGACAAAGCTGGGAGCAGAACAGGCAGATGGGCCGAAAGCACTGCTGAGGGGAGCAGTGGGTGAGACAGGAGAGGTCTGCCGCGCCATGTGGGTATCTCCCTGGCCAGCCGGGAATCGAACCTATGCTGCAGAGTCTGCGGACAGCTTCACAGCACTGTGTTCAAACTGCTGTGCCACCAGGTAGGCCTACTTGAAATTATTTTTTAAGTATAAAAGGGGGAATGAAAAGTGAGTTAAAAGAATTTTTCAAGAAACATCAGTTTTGAAGAGGTAGAAATAGGACTGAAGGAATAATTCAAAATAAAGGGAAGACAATGAAAAATATGAAAGATGTAAAAAATGAAAATTTCTAAGACTTACCTCATGGGACAAATAAAGAACATGAGAGGAACAACATTTAATATGGAACATTCTGGAATGGAAGAATTCAATTCAGGAATCACAATGAGTCCCAAGCAGAATAATTTAACATAAAGGCACCTAGATATATTGTAGTGAACTGTAGAATACTAAAATCGGAGAAGTTGTTTTAAAGAAAATCAGGGAAAAAAGGACATGGGAATACATATGAAATTAACAGCATACTCCTTGGTAAAGATAAAAATCAGAGGACTGTGGCAAAATATCTTTTAAGTCTTTGGAGAAAATTGTTTATCCATATAAGAAAAAACTAAAATGGAATTTATTATTAGCCCAACCCACAGGAAACTGAACATAGAAGGAATGAGCAAGGTGCAAGAAGAAATAATGAGCAAAGGAAGTAGTTAATATATGGGCAATCACAAATAAGTAATGGATGTGAGAGCATCATGAAAAAGTAAAACTAAAATATTGGACAGCGATGACTGGTGAAACAGGAAAAATTAAAGTTTATTAAATCTTTATCTGGGATGAAGGTAAAAATACTGATAATTCTTATAACTAGTTAATTCACATATGCATATTAAACATTTAAAGGAAAACACCAAAAAATTAGAAATAAGCCTACTACTGCCAAATTAGTAGAGGGAAGTTTTTTCTTTTTAAATGAAATCACCTTTGTTATATTTGAGGGAACAAACTCATACATAAATTAACCATTTTAGTCCATATGAATGCTTATTATCTGATGCTGACCTTTTTTTTCATTTTATATATTTTTTACATCATTTTTCATTTTTGCACAATGTGTGCATTTTCATCTTGGTTATACAATTCCCACCCATCTTGTTTATACAAGTCCCCATACAATTCCCACCCCCCTTGTTATAGTAGAAATCAAAATTAACAAACAACTATAAACCAGAGACACACTATGGGTGGAGGTGGGGGGGAGGGAGTAGGATCAAAACAAAGTAAAGGGAAGTTTTAAATAAAGAAAGATAGATGGGCCTCCCCTGGTGATGCAGCTGTTAAGCACTGGGCTGAGAAGCTGCCCGCAGTCTCTGCAGCACTGGTTGGATCCCTGGTCACTGGGGAGGGTCCCACATGGCGAGACAGATCTCTCCTGCAGCACCGGCTGCTCCCCCCAGCAATGTATTTCGTCAGTCTGCCTGTTCTGTTCCCCGCTCTGGCTCTGATGAATTCTCTCACCCTCCCGCGCTTCTGACTGTACCTAGTGCTTGAATAAAAAAATAAATAATCTTTAAAAAAAGAGAGAGAGAGAGAAATTCCACCCCCCCCAAAAAAAAAGGGTAGATAACATATTAAATGGATCATTTAAAAAGCAGGGCAGGAGGACTTCTGTTTTCAACCAAGATGAAGTAACAGAGGGACTGGTTTACCTTCCTCATTGAAACAACAAAACAAACCAGCAAAAATATGAAACAATGGTTTTTGAGTCACTGTATTTCAGGTGGCAAGGGTCAATGATCTCTGAGAAGTGGTATATAAATTATTTAAGTTCTGTTGTTGGCCCAAAGTTTTGCTTTGAGAGAGTTTCCAAGCTTAATGTGTGGATATAGAATTAAGGTAGGCACAACAGACTCCCTGTGTTGAGGAGACTGATGGACTAAGTATGGAAGAAGTGGGATTTTTGCCGAGGGAGAAGTCACAAGATGAGCAGTGTGCTCATGAGTATTCAGGGAAAATACTGATCAATGCATTTGTGTGAGGATACTAGCTGACATCAGGAAAAGGATCAACCAAAATCATTAGAAGGAGGAGTACCAGGCGCTCATAGAAGGATAGAAATAGTTTCTGTATCCAAGAGCCAGGCTGGAAAATGCAAAGTTAATGGTGCATTTCATAGACTGTTTGGAAGGCTCTTTCATCATTAGTGGAGAATAATTAGCTTTGGAGTAAGTATTGTGCTGTTCCCTCCTAAGGAATCTTAAAAACAAGACCTAGCTATAACAATTTAGAAAAAGAACAAAGTTGAAGGACTAACACTACCTGATTTCAAAATGTACTATAATGTTACAGAACTCAAGACAGGTGACACTGACATCAAGATAGACAAATTAATGAAATAGAATAGTGTCCAGAAGTAGTGCACGTTTTCTACAAAGGTGTACTGGCAATAAATTGGGGAGAAGATAATCTTTTCAACAATAGTTGATAAATCTTATATCCATATTCAAAAAAGATAGTCTATATCTTGCATCACATAAAAATTTAACTCAAGATAGATCATAGACCTAAATATAAAATCTAAAGCCAAAACATTTCTAGAGAAAAACAGGAGAAAATCTTTGCAAACTTGAGTTAGGCTATGATTTCTCAAATATAACATCAGAGTCATGGCCCCTAAAAGAAAATATTAAAAATTGAATTTTGTCATTATAAACTAAGAGAATAAAAAAACAAGCCACAATCTATATGGAAATGTATGCAAATCATATATCCAATAAAATAACATGTCCATAAAATTTAAAGAACTCTGATAGCTCATTAAGAAAACAGCCTAATTTTTAGGGACAAAAGATTTGAATGGACACATCACCAAGAGATAACATAAATTGCAAGCAAGTACATGAAAAATTGGTCAATATTACAAGACATTAAGAAAATGCAAATTAAAACCACATGCGATACTAATGCCCACTAGTAAAATGCTTAAAGATGATGGGTCACATAAAGTGTTTATGAAGATGTAGAAGGACTGGAGCTCTCAAATATTTTCAGTATTTATATGAAAATTTCTATTAAAAACCAATGTACATGGTGAGTCCTTTCACCCTCCCTCCATCTGGCCTGTACCCTGTTTCTTGTATAAATAAAATAAATAAATAAATCTTTAGGAAAACAAAACAATGTACAGATTGAATTAAAACAAAAAAACAAAATCTAGCTGTATGCTGTTTATAAATACATTTAAAAAGCAAGGACACAGAAATTTTATGAGTACAATGATGAAAAGTTATGCAATGCAAACACTAGGCAAAATAAAGGGAATGTATGTATAGTAACATTGAACAAAAAGCATTATTAAGAATAATGAAGATGACCAAATAATGTTAGAAAGAAAAATTCACCAGGAGGAGATAACTATTCCAAGTAAGTTTGCTTTAAACAAAAAAAATCTCTACATAACACAAGAAATTGACAGAATTACAAAAAGAAATGGACAGATTCATAAACAGTGGAAGATTTCAAAATTGTTCTCTCAGCAATTAATGAGTAGGGTATAGGGTATTTAAATAACCCAACATTAGAGCTTATATTTATAAAAACATTTGTCAATATCAAATTATGGACCTTTTTTTAAAAAGTTCCCTGATCAATAGTTGGAAAGCACTAATAAAGAAATTGCTATGCATAAGCACTAAAAAGGGGGAAGCATTTGAATGAACAGTAAGTCCACTACTAAATGTATGCCTAAAAGAATGAGTGCATCAATTTACCATAAAACATATATAAGAATATTTGTGGCAGATTTATTCATGCCATCTCCAATAGGAAAAACCCAAAGTTCATCAACAAGGGAATGGATGAATTGTGTTATATTTTTACAATGGAATATAATAGAGCAATAAAGAAGAATGAATTAGTTGTATACAGAACAACACTGATGAATCTCATGGACATTGTGTTGAGTAAAAGAATACAAACATGATATATATGTGTGTATGTATGTGTGTATGTATGTGTGATTAAATTTTAAGAATTTCGAGAATAGACAAAAATAATGCATGGAGATAAAAATGAAAGATGTAGTTACTTCTGGAGAAGGGTATTAATTAAGAGAGTGCAAAGGGATACTCTAAGCAGTAGAAATATTCTTAATCCTTGATCTGAGTGGCATACCATTATTGTCTTTCTATATAGAGATATAAAGAGAGAGAGAGATATGCAGCATACATGAATCATACTATGTAACAATAATATATGTATACCTATGTAAAAATGTATCAGATTGTACACTTAAACTTGATGTTTCCTTGTAAATATTTTACCTAGTTTATAAGTATATTTAAGAGTGATAAAATTTGAAAATTAAAGAAATTGAATTAGCTATTTGAAATGCACTTACATAGAAAAACAAGTTCAGACAAAGTTCTGCCAGAGACATAATCCCATTTCTATGCAAATCAGCAAAAGAGAAAGAGTACTTGAATTTATTATTTAAGTTGAATTTCACTTTAATACCAAAAGAGATAAAGAGAGTATAAGGGAAATTTGTATGTCTGCCTTACTGATTAACATAGATGGGAAAATCCTAAATCAAATTGTAACATACCAAGTGAAGGAAGGGGGAAAAAAGAGAGTAATAGCTACTTGAATTTATCCCCAGTACACAAGCATGATTTAACATTTGAAAATCGATATACTTCTTCATGCTAACAGAATAAAGTTCAAACAATCGTGTCGAAATCCTCTTGAGTCTTTGACTAAATACCAATCAGTTCATATTTATAGGATGAGAATTCACAAGGCTAGATAAATAACCACCTAAGACTATCAGGAAGCCATATGCTGAACAATTCCCAGAACTCACAAAGAGCTGGGAGACAATTGAGTTCTATGTAGTCATAGTGAAGGGATTTTTTGAATATCCAAAGCCCCAGAAGGATCATTCCTTAGCAGTACAGTTAAAGTAGCCTAAAGTAAAGCACACTCTAGACCTACCCTAACAAAGCTTAAAAATAAGACTCAAGAAGACCAGCCTTGTCTACAAGGAATTTAAATTGTGTGCCAAAAAATGTCATTAATTTTCAAGGAAAAGCAATATAATCCAAACTGTGTTGAATGTTTCACATTCATAATATCTAACATCAGTGGAAAAAAAATATGCAAAGAAACAGAAAAGCCTGTCACAAAACCAAGATAATTCAATAAAAACTAACCAAAGACTGAAATTATTGAATTAGGAAAAAAAATTTTTTTTTTAATTGAGGTAATGTTGGTGTATACTGTTCTTTGTATTTTGGAAGTATAAGATCCCCCGTCAGGCATTACTATCATCCTCACACCACCAAAGCTCCCACAGTCCACCACTACAGTCCATTGTGCTCCTTCCCCAATTTGAGCTCCCCCACCCCCTCTTCTGAATGTCTCAGAAAAAAAATTTCAACAGTTCTTGTGCATATGTTCAAGGACTTAAAGGAAAGCATGGACATAGAAAGAGAATAAAAGGTACTTTTTAAATATATTTCTTACATCATTTTTTATTTTGGCACAATGTATGCATTTTCATCTTGGTAATATTCCCCATACCATTGCACCCCCCTTATTTTGACCCCAATCCCTTCTCTTTTTCCCCCCATAGTGTGTCTCTGGTTTATAGTTGCTTGTTGATTTTGATTTTCTATTTACAATAGCTAAGCTTTGGAAACAACCCAAATGCCCAAAAATAGATGACTGGATCAAGAAGATGTGGTACATATACACAATGGAATATTACTCAGCAATCAAAAAAGATAAACTCATGCAATTTGCAGCAACATGGATAGAGCTGGAAGGGATCATGCTCAGTGAAATAAGACAGAAAGAAAAAGAAAAAATACTGGATGGTCTCACCCAGAGCAGGAATTTAGAAAACCTAAATAAGGGACCAGGAAAAAAGAATAACATAATAAAGAAAAGATACTTTTTTAAACATGTAGAAGCCTCCAGAACTCAAAAATAACTGAAATAAAAAAATTATCTGGTATGAACATAACAGGACATTACATACCCTGAAAGAAAACATTAGCATATATGAAAAATGTAATAGAAATTATCCAGACTAAAGTATGAAAGAAAAAAGGTTATTTAAAGGTCAAACATATGGGTCATTAATTGAAAATCTTGAAGGGGAGAAAATTAAAATGCCAAAGACCTACTTAACTGAAAATTTCCAATTTTGATAAAAACTGTAAACTCAGAAACGTAAACCTCAGTAAACCAAGGCAAAATAAACACCTAAAATGTTGATGTTGAACTAATGTCAGTTCCACTAATTGCTTATGTTTCTACACTGGGCTTAAACTTAAGGTAAGATGTCCATAAAACAGCTACGTAAATGTTTATATCAACTTTATTCTTAATAGCCCAAAAGTGGGAAAACTGAAATTTCCAACAGTCAAATGGGGCCTCCCCTGGTGGCGCAGCCCTTGAGCGCTGCGCTGTGAAGCTGCCGAAGACTCTGCAGCATCGGTTCGATCCCCAGCCACCAGCGAGGGTCCCACATGGCACGCAGATCTCTCCTCTTGCGCCCGCTGCTCCCCTCAGTAGTGTATTTCGTCAGTCTGCCTGTTCTGTTCCCCACTCTGTCTCACTCTCCCACTCATCTGGCCTGTACTCCAGTTCTTGTATAAAAATAAAAATAAATAAATCTGGAAAAAAAAACAGTCAAATGGACAAATAGTGGTAGATCTACACAATGAGTATTAGCCAGCAATAGGAAAAAATAAGCTTCCTGCATAAACAAATAAAATGAATATGTGAGAAAAATGTTTTCATTTATATAAAAATCTAGAATATACAAAACAAATGCAAAATGACAAGAAAATCAGCCATTGCCTATGATTGGGAATGGACTCTGTCAGCATGGCTGCAAGTGAACCTGCAGGGATTGATCTGCTACACTGGCAGTTGCATGGGTGTGTATATTTGCCAAAACTCATCAAACTGCGTACTTAATATGGGTGCATTTTCACTTATGAAAATTATACCCCAACCATGTTGATTTTAAAAGTTAGAAATTATAAGCTTTAATACAAGCGACAAGGGACTGATCACAAAGAAATACAAAGTACTCACAGGATTCAACAAGAACAAAGTAAACAATCCAGTCAAGAAATGGGCAGAAGAACTTAAAAGACACTTCTCCAAAGAGGAAATGCGAATGATCCACAGGCATATGAAAAAATGTTCAACATCCCTTATCATCAGGGAAATGCAGATCAAAACCACACTGAGATACCACCTTACACCAGTAAGAATGGCACATATCAAAAAAAAAAAAAAAACAAACAAACAGAAACAACCTAGCAACAACAAATGTTGGTGAGGATGTGGTGAAAAAGGAACTCTCCTGCATTGCTGGTGGGAGTGCAAACTGGTCCAACCACTATGGAGAACTGTCTGGAGGTTCCTCAGTCTACTAAAGATGGAGCTACCATAAGACCTGGCAATTCCATTACTAGGGATATACCCAAAGGACACAAAAACAGTGATTCAAAAGAACACCTGTACCCCTATGTTTATTGCAGCACTATTTACAATAGGTAAAACCTAGAAACAAACCAAATGCCCAAAAATAGATGACTGGATCAAGAAAATGTGGTACATATACACAATGGAATATTATTCAGCAATCAAAAAAGATAAACTCATGCCATTCACAGCAATGTGGATGGAGCTAGAAGGAATTATGCTCAGTGAAATAAGTCAGAAGAAAAAAGAAAAATATCAGGTGGTTTCACTTATAGGAGGAATATAGGGGAACCAAATAAGACATGAAGGGAAAAATAACAACACAAAACACAACAAAACAAAAACAGACAATTATAAACCAGAGACATCCTGCAGGGTAGGAAGAGGGAGAGGGATCAGAGGGAGGGAGGGAGGAGCACAGGGGTGCTGTGGTGATGGGTGAATTGGTGAAGGAAATTCTATGGGGACTACACTTGAGGCGGGGAGGGGGGGCAGCAAATATTGTTTAAAAATGAACAATGATGTAAAATTTATATAAATTTAAAAAAATTAAAAATAAATAACTTCAGGGAAAAAATAAAATGACTTGCAATTTGCTGACCCCTCCTAAATATATTTTAAAAATTATAAACTTTATAGCATCAGAAATATAAGTAAACTGTAAATAAATTTCAATATGCAGGCTCTTTTGGAAGATTAAAAGATATTAAAAGATATAATTTAGGTCAAATAAGAAGACCTAAATAGATGAGGAGAAATATCGTATATTCCAAGATAGCCAGGAATATTTTCAAGGATGATAATAATCAATGAGGACTGATGAGAAAGACTAGAAATTATGTGGTAAGAATAAAATGACAGGGCCTCCCTGGTGGCTCAAGGGGTTAAGCACTGCACTATAAAGCAACCCACAGTGTCTGCAGCATGAGTTCAATCCCCGGCCAGCCACATGGCGCAGCAGACCTCTCCTGACTTGCCCGCTGCTCCCCTCAGCAGTGTATTTCAGTCAGTCTGCCTGTTCTGTTCCCCACTCTGTCTCTGGTGAATCCTCTCACTCCCCACACCTCTGGCCTGTACCCCAGCTCTTGTACGCATAAATAAATAAATCTTTAAAAAAAAAAAAGAATAAAATGACAAAAGCTTGAAAACATATTTTCTACTTTTTTAAAAATATAATTTGTGTGTATGTGTAGAACTGGGGTGTGTGTATAACAGAGGTGTGGGTGGTGAGATTATTCACCAGAGACAGAGTGGGGAGCAGAACAGGCAGATTGGCTGAAATACACTGCTGAGGGGAGCAGTGGGCATGACAAGAGAGGTCTGCTGCACCATATGAGATTAGCCCCCTCGCTGGGATCAAATTCAGGCCATGGCAGTGATAGTGCTGAGACTTAATGCTTAGGCCACCAGGGAGGCCCTATATTTCATCTTTAGATATAATTTCACCAGTAGTTTCTAAGAAAGAAAATAAATTGATTCTGTGTTTAAAGAAAGCACCACCAGGAATTTACCCATATATTGTCGTAGTAAATTATTCTTCTCCAACAGCTACTAATTAAGCTGTTTTTACATTAAAATTGATAGTAATGATAAATTCTTAATATGAAAATTAACACTAGTCAGTTAGGGTTCTGAATTGTTAGATTGCCAAACTTGAATATTTATCTGGTTGAGCCCCCAAAAGACTATTCCTAACGAAAAACGATCTTTCTAGAGGAAGAAGTTAGAATAAATGTTATGAAATCTTAACATCTTAACCCAATATCCTCCCAGAATATTAACTTCAGCTTTCTTCCTATTTCAGTTTTTCTTAGGCTTGGCATTGAGAAGACAATGGGCAAATAAAGAAGAGAACAATCCGGGTATGTGATGTCCTCGGCCCTTTGTAGCCTCTTTTCCTACCTAGTCCCTTAGGACAAGGGGACATTCATTTTCTACCCCATCACAGGCTATGGTTTGTGCCAGGGTATGAACTTTATAAAGGGGAATCTTCGAAGCTTGATTTTAATATGTTTAACAGGAAAGTAAAGGTATTTAGAGAGTTCTTTTCTCTCTGGACATGACTTTGACTGTTCCAGAGGTCATTTTTGAGACTCCAAGCTGACCAGTGACCTATTTTTCTAGGTTGATCTGCCCTCTACCTTCTTGGGCACTTAATCTATGTGATTAAGGCCTGGGAGAGAAAGAAGTTATCTATCTCAGGAACTGATACAATGAAATCAAAGCCACATTATCATGTATCCATACAGTAGCTCAAAATTATTTCATCAACTCAGTAGCTAGTGACTGAAAATCCAATAATCATTATATGCTACTCAGGGGGAAACTTTTTTTAATCTTGCTGTATCAAATTTACTTAGAACATAAACATATTATGAAAAATCTTAATCATGTTGAGAGTGTGACTTTCAATAATTTTTTTCTATGAGATGATGTGTACATACTCTGTTGACTTTTTCTGCATTCTAATCAAAAAGATGTCTAGGGCCTCCCTGGTGACACACGACTTAAAGACAGTGCTATCAAGCTATCACCAGCCACTGCAGAATGAGTTCGATCCCCAGCTGACCAGGGAGCAACCCACATGGCACAGCAGACCTCTCCTGCCTCACCCACTGCTCCCCTTACCATTGTATTTCAGTGGATCTGCCTGTTCTGCTCCCCACTCTCTCTGGTGAATCCTCTCACCCCCTGCACCTCTGGCCTACACCCCAGTTCTTGTAGGCATAAATAAATAAATCAATCTTTTTTTTTTTTTTTAAAGATGTCTAGAGGTAGCTACAGCTAAGTTGAGGGAAATACTAAGAGAATAGTCTTATGTAAAAACATGGGATAATTGAAAGGCTAGAGTAGTATGGGCATCAAGATGATTTAGTTTGTACTCCTGAGCCTCTTTCATTTTCTGAGTGGCTGGAGTACAGTGAGCCTTCCAAAGGTACATTTTAGAAAAGATGGCATGACTCCATAACAAAGGCTGACCACCTAATCCAGAGACTGGCTGGACATAGTACATGGAGGTACCTGAGAGAGGTCAGCAAGAGCTCAGGTAGGCTGGATCAAGTAGACCAGAAAGGAGTACTGCATCCCCAAAATTAGGGTCCCAACTGTATTATGTCAGCTGCAGATTTCAGCCGCAAAGTCTGACAAAATATGAGAATCTGCCCAGATGAACAAAGAGGCATCATTCCTAAGACCAATGTAATCAAATGGTTCCTCCTTTTCTGCTCCTACACATGTTCAAGTCCATCTCTTCCCCAAAACTGAGATGACATTTTGGAAGGAAAGTAGAAATAAAGATGAGAGACTGAAATGCCTGTGAAACTTCTGTGAAGTTATTTTTTTTCCTATACTTTAAGGACTAAAGGTACTTTTAAATTATTGAATCATATTAAGAAATAAACCAGAATAGGCTTCAAGTTATCATGAAGACAGAAAAAAATAAGGAAAATTATTTCCGCGCCCATCTGAATTTTATTATGTTTTCCTGTGAGAGTAAATCTGGAAATGATTGTTTGGAGAGAGTACAAGATACAAGTTTGCAAAAATATTGCAGCCTTGGTAGAATTCACAAGAACTTTTAAATCAAAATTATAGTACTGGAATTAGGAGGCACCCCTTAACATTTGAAAAATTTAGCTTAGGGGTAGAAATGGGGAAATAGTAATTTTATATGTGTAATTATCCTAAGTTATGGGGAAGCCTAAAAATATAATAGTTTGAGGAGGAATTTAGATAAATTAGCAGGTTCTGTAGAGCCCAAGTATATTAAGTTAAAAAACTAACATCTAGGAGACATGGAGAGGTGTGATTTCCAAACAAGCATACTTTCTACTACTTCAGGTAACTATGTCAAGCTGGTTACAACTGGTATGATCCAAAGTAGATCCAGAACCACTAACCAGACTAGTAGTTCTCAAGTTTTTTGCATCAATGTATATTATCATAGAGTATAATGTAATAATAAACACAACCTATGAAAAAGTTCTGAATAAATGAATCATTGGTATATTATGGTAGGTTAGGGCCAGTTTGAAAGGTTGTTTGATAAAAGTTTGAGACAGTCATGAAAGAAATAAAAACAAAGAGATATAAGAAAGATACAACAAGTCCTGAAGTGCTGATATTTGCAAAATATGAGGGGAAAATAGAATCTTAACAAAAATGAAGGCAAGAAGGGGAAGTTTAATAAAGAATATGACTACAAAATAATAAAAGCAAAGCCTTGATATGGTGCACTGATCAAAGTAACCTACGTAGATCAATTCATTTCTGCCAGAGCCCTTTGAGGTAGCAGCTAGCATTGTTAGCATTCCCGTTTTACAGATGGGGAGACTAATGCACAGAGAGATTACAAAACTTGCCCAAGGTCATACATCAGAGCCAGGATCAGCACAGTCTCACCAGCTCCTTAGTTTGTGGTTTTTACTTCTACACTATTCTATAATTCTATATAGTCAAAAAAGAATATGGATTTTTCAGCAGTGAGGAATTGAGATTTGGGGATAATAAAGACTCATAATAATTTTTTTGTCAAATTTATACTGAAATGTGATAGTAATTTCATTTTTTTTTGGTTTGGATGAATAAGTATGAATAAAATCACTTTGACCACCCCCTCCCCAGATTAATAAAGTAGCAATTCCAGTTTAAGAATTTATACAACAGATACTACACACATGTGCATCAAGACATATGTATAACATATTTGTCGCAGCGTTTGTGTTCACAAAGGACAGGATATCAATGTAAATGTCTAGCAACAGAAGACAAATTAAATAAACTATGTTTCATCTATGGAATGATTACCTCCTTCAAAAGAATGGGGGTGATCTCTCCATCAGGATACATGGGATGGTCTCCTACATACATGTGTTCACTGTTAAGTCAAGGAGCAGAAGAGTGAATGACAGCTTTCTTCCAGTTGCTCATCCTGATCACCATTCTTTCCTACTCTCTGCCCTTGGAGTCCAAGTGTATGGATTGCATCCCTGGGCTCCAGGTCTTCTGGCTGCCGGTTGCATTCAGCTACTGGAGAATCCCAGATGGGATCAAAGGAAAGGAGAGTGAAGTCTACCTTGCTACCTTGCTCTGGCTGCATCTCTGCTCTTGCCACATAACTTCTTCCTTCCAGGCTTAGTAACCACTCACTTTCTTCCTTCCTCTGAGCAGGGAGTATGTACAACTCCACCACTACCATCTTGGTCTCCTGACCAAGGAGATGTCCTTGTAGTTGCTCTATATTATGTCCACATATTTGGTGATAATTTCTTTGTAAAGAAACTGTCCTCCGATTTTTTTTTTTTGTAAATTGGAATGGGTCCTCTGTTTCCTGTTATGACCCAAGTTTGCTATTATGTTAATAAGAAAAAGACTGGTGAATATATAGAAATATACACTTAAATATGCAGAGAATACATTTAGAATGGTATGTTAAGAACACTAACAACAATTCTCAGTGGGAGAAGATGTGAAATGGAAGGAAATATCATCTTCATGGTACATCCTTCATACTGTGAGTTTCTTACCATGTTGGTATGTTAGCCTTTAAGAAAAGTGATAAAATGTTAGGAAAATAACTTTACCTGTAAGATGGCAAACCTTCCCATAAAGCCCAAAGTCTAGTTTAGATCATGTTTGTCGATGAAAATTGATAGTGTATAATCCATGAAGTTCAATCACATTGGAGAGACATAGGTTCTCTTCAAGTATTATTTTCAGATATTTCATAGGACTTAGCATAGGGTGACATGCAGCAACATATGTCCTCTATGTTTAAATTATTTTCATTAAGTTATTGAGGTATTTACTTAAGTCTAAATTACAGCTACAGTTCACAGGCTAGTCACAATCTTCATCTGGACTAAATGTAACCATTACTCAAGTTTACCTTTGGCTTTATGAAATGACAAGTCACTAGTGATAATGAATGTAGGTCACTCCAGGCCACGGGAAAACTCCTGACTCTCAAGACTTAAACTTTCCATCACATCTAGAATCAACAGTTTTACAAGCGGTGAATGCAAAAATTAAGTTGTCTCTTTTTTTTTTTTATTGGCAACAATTTAGCAAAGGCATATGCTTCAAACTCAAATGACTTCACTTCAAATGGAAATTAAGAAATGTTTTGAAGCATAGTCATTTGATAATAATTTGCTTCAAAATAAGCAGCATGCTTCTTTTTAATGGGGCCCACATTCCTGAACATGTGACTTAACAGTTTAGTTAGTGAAAAAAAAGTACTTTGAAAAATAGTCCCCCCCCATAGATTCTAGTTTGCAGTTTTAGTGGTTGTCTCTTTTTATTTGGGTTCTCTCTTTATGGCTCTCTGTGCAAACCCCACCAGCTTCTCCGCAATAATGGCAAGGGCTCTGGGTAAGAGGAGCTGGGCATCTGCCAGCTCTGCCTTCAGTGTGTTATTGCTTTCAGAACCTGATGTCTCTCCTCCCTCTATACCCTTCTTCACCTCTCCCCATCTCCAACCTATCTGATTATCAGGAAAAGTCCCTTTTGACAGCACAACCTCAGTCCAGAATCCCCATCACATTGTGACCTCAAAGATGCAAATGGTGCAAGACTAATCAAGATCAGGTCAGAAACACAAAAGCATTCATATATATTTAGTCTCTTTCAATTTTCTTAGCTTGCAAAAAAGTCATTTTAAAGTTTCTTTTAACATAGTTATTGCCTTTCCTCAGAAGCTTTACACTGCCAGTATTCTTAATGTATAGAGGATTCCAGTGTGTGAGAACACTGTCTGTTTCATTTGCAATTCATTTCATTCAATGTTGCGCTAGAAACAACAGTCTTTTCTTTCCTCCGTCACTATTATTCTCTTGGTTTTTGCTATTAGCAGAGTATCAGTTAGATTAGCCATTTACTAAAAAAATGATTCAAACCAAAACAGCTTAAACTAAAAGACTTGGTTATTAAAAGTGAAGACAGATAAATAATAAACTAAAATAAATTGCTGACTTGCTATTTAAGTCACCTGACAACTTGGAGTAATCCAGCTTTATACTTAAGTTGATTAAGTAAAATGGTACTGCATGGTATTTTTTTTTAATCTACCTATGCCAGTAATTAATTGCTTAAGTCCTTCAAAGTACCTTGAACTTTTATTATATTATAATGAAAATAACATAAATGACACAACCATTTATCAAGGGTCTGTGAGATATTTTACATACATTATTTTAACCTTTATCACAACCCATCCAGGCAAGGTATTAATATACCCATTTTACAGAAAAAGATTTAAATTGACCCAGGAGATAACACAGTCTTATTTCTTCAAATTTCCTTCAATGCTTTAATTTACAATGTGTCAAATGAAGTTTTGGTTCAGTCCTCGACCATTTAGTTCTTTCATTCACTGACTGAACTAGTGTAATTTACTATTGTCTTTGATTTGGGGAGATACAACTTGACACCTGCAAAGAACATGTTCAATATCAGTAAAGTGATAAAGTGTAGATTGATTAACATCATAAAGATTCTATGTCAAGGACACAACATTAAACTGATTTTAATAATTAAATGGAGAGACATTTCCTGGAGCAAGAAGCTGTGACTCCATTCTGTGTGTGGATGTGCAAAAGTCAAGCACACGTGGCTAATGAAATTGTCATCCTCGTGGTTACGAAGACTGGGCATCTTGAATTACTGATCTGGTTCCACCAGCAGCACTGAATTTAAATGGATGACCATTCTGCAGTCTCTTACTGTACCTTTTTCTTTTTTTTTTTAATGATGGGTAGACCAGAGGCTTGACTTTGTTGAAGTTAATATTTCTTGTCTCCAATGTAAAAGTTTTCATTCACATCCTAGAACAAGAAGTCTGATGTTACCATTCCAAAAGGGCATCTCTTTAAGCTCTTTCTAGCAACTCTATGGCAATGAAGAAACCAAGGAGCATATTTTTCTTGCCATCTTACATGCTGTTTTTAGTCTTCATCTGGCAGCATGCCTGGAGCGTGAGGGTTGGTCTCTAGACAGATCTTTAAGTCTTCCTCCTTGCCAATTACCATCACTCAAATCCCCTCATTATCAGTGGGTATCTTAAACTTTGGGTTACACCTCCTTTTTATTCCACTTCCAGAAGTAGAGTTTCTAAAATAGATGCCTCTATCAATGATGTCGCTCAGCTGACCATTTGTGCCTAAAGGTGGAGTTGGAAAGACAACAATTTCTGAAAGGAAAAGTAAATAATCCAGTGCTACTATTTTTGCATATAAAACTGCATATTCTTAATATGACAAAAAGTTATACTTTACAAATTCAATTTCTAAAAGTAAAATGATTTGTATATATGAACATTAAAGTCCCTATTTACACAGTTTCATGCCTATCAGATAGTTGTGGTATTTTTAATCTCATTTTCCTTCATTCCACACTCTAAAAAATATCCCCAATTTTTTTTGTTTCTGTGGTATTTCCATTTCTAGTTCTTAAAGTCTTTAAAGACATAAGCATAGAAAGAAAGATTGAAATGAAATTTAAGAAAAGTTATCCTATTTGTGTTAAATTTTGTGGTTATGTATTTGGAGATATATATATATATATATATATATATATATAACTTTATATAGCCCAAGGGAGAACTATAATGCATTTCCATTCTGTTTGAACATGCCCTGCAGAGCTTTGAGAAGAGGAGGCATTTGAGTTGATTCTCAAACTTGGCCCCAGTGGTAGACTGAGGCATACCCAATTTAGATAATGGAAATGAAGCAAGCCACAACAGAAGGAAAGCAAATAGGATATGAGTGACTTGATGAGTTGTCCAACAGGATTTGAGTATCAATGTGGGGAGGATTTGGCAAAGTAGAATAATTCAAGATGGTAGAAAGTCATCTTGGGGTTTTTTCTGTCAATAAATGGGAGTACTAGAGGTTTGTATAACACTATCTCAATAAAGTTCACTTTATTTGCTCAAATACACTTTCATCATGTTACCAACACTTTGTGAGGTAGCATAACCCTTTTGACAGTTTTCCATCCAATCTCACATGTTTGCTACCTGAACTGGCTGCAGCTTTATGCCACAAATGAGTGACTAGTCACTATCTTTGGTTTTTGTAACATTTTAAAAAATTAATCAGGGGGCCTCCTTGGTAGCCCAGGTGGTTGAGCACAGCGCTGTGAAGCTGTCCGCAGCCTCTGCAGTGCCGGTTCCATCCCCGCCAGCCTCAGAGCAACCCACATGGCGAGCAGACCTCTCCTGTCTCACCCGCTGCTCCCCTCAGCAGTGTATTTCATCAGTCTGCCTGTTCTGTTCCCCACTCTCTCTCTGGTGAATCCTCTCACCCTCCCACACATCTGGCCTATACACCAGCTCTTGTATACATAAAATAAATCTTTAAAAAAAAATCAGCCATTTATATATCTATATAACTTTTTTTACTCCTTCATATGTGTTCATGTTCACCAAAACTCCTGTTCCAATATTCTATCTCCTTCCTTTCCCTGTCCCCAACTTCTTTCCTCCCATTCCTTCTGGTAACCAGTATATTTTTCAAAGTCAGTAATTGTTTGTTTTTTTTTTTTTTAAAGATTTTATTTATTTACACAAGAACTGGGGTACAGGTCAGAGGTGCCAGAGGGTGAGAGAATTCACCAGAGACAGAGCGGGGAGCAGAACAGGCAGACTGATGAAATACATTCCTGAGGGGAACACCAGGAGAGACAGGAGAAGTTTGCCACGCCATGTGGATTTCTCCCTGGCTCCCGGGAATGGAACCTGCACTGCAGAGGGTGCGGACAGCTTCACAGTGCAGCACTCAACCTGCTGCACCACTGGGGAGGCCCAGGAATTGTTTTTGCTGTGCTTTGCCAGTATATGTTTGTTGGTTCTTTATAGTCAACAGATAAGTGAAACCATTGATAATGTGTCTTTCACTTTCTAGCTAATTTCATTTAGTATAATCACCTCAAAGTTCATCCATTTTGTCCCAATAGGCACTGTTTTGTCTTTTTCAACAGCTAAGTAGTATTCCACTGAATATATAGTCCACAGTTTCTTCATTCAGTCATCTGTTGTTGGGTACTTAGGTTGTTTCCCTAACTTGGCAATTGTGGATACTGCTGCTACGAACACGGGACTGCGTAGATCTTTCCTGAGTCACTACTTTTAACCACAGGACATTTAAAAGCAAACTTGAAAGAGGAGGTAAGGGAAGCTACCTCACCTAATCTGGAAAAAGAGACAAGCTCAGGCCCGTGGGCTAAGTATCTGGCAGTCAGAAAAAGTTGCAGAAACAGAAAAGAGATTTCATAGAATGTCCATTCTGGAATGTTCCATTACAGTTATCGTTGTTCTTCCTTTCTCTACCTCCTCTTCCTTCTCCTTTTCACCCTGAGAAGAGGAAAGGAAGGTAAATGTTTGTCTATCTTTAAATGATCTTGTCTTATCTTCCACTATTCCCCCCACAGAGCTTCCATGGGGCACAGAAGTCAGCTGCACGCTGTTGGATGGAATGCTTGGCGTACATGGGTAACTCATGGCATGTCCATTCTACATGGTAAGAATCATCCATGTACTGTATTGTCATGTATTTAGCAGCATGTGACTTTCTAGAGCATAGAGCACCCCCCACTTCATTATCACAATTTCTGGGGGGCAGCTAACTTAAATATGTCTTGCCTAGCCCATCCCGAGTTCTAGTGCCTGAGGCCTGAGATGAGATACTTCATCAGCTTTTGTTTAAAATGCTACAAAAGGGCCTCCCCAGTGGCGCAGCGGTTGAGCGCTGGGTTGCGAAGCTGCCTGTGGCCTCTGCGGCGCCGGTTCGATCCCCGGCTGCTCCCCGGCCACCGGAGGAGGGTCCCACATGGCGCGCAGACCTCTCCTGCCGCCCGCTGCTCCCCTCAGCAGTGTACTTCGGTCCTTCTGCCTGCTCTGCTCCCCGCTCTGGCTCTGGTGAATTCTCTCACCCTCCCGCGCTTCTGACTGTACCCAGTGCATGTATAAACAAAAAACAAACAAACAAACAAATAAATAAATAAATAAATAAAAACATGCCTCTATTAAAAAAAATATATTAAAAAAAAATGCTGTAATAAATTCCCTATCGGTGGTGGTGGTGGTGGTGATGACAATGATGAAAGTTCACTTCTGTTGAGTACTAGGCTTCTTTTACATTCATTTTTTATTTTTGTCTTTTTTTTTTGACAAATTCATTTAGTTTTGTTTAAGATTCACTTCCACTACCTTATATGCTACTTCTGTTGATTTTTCTTTGAAGGTTCTGCTGGGGTTAGTATGTGATGGACTATTTGTGTGGCCTGTGGGACAGTCTGGCCTCAAACTCTTTCTAATGGGCCACATTGTTGCTCTCCTCCTCCTCCATGTTATATGACGGAGGTGGCTGTTACCTCTGTATTTCTCATTCCACTGATTTGTAATAACCCCTTGGTGCAGCTTTGTGTTGAAGTTCCTCATCCCTCTGTCTTGAATGCTCATCTTGAAGGATAGCAGATTCTAGGAGGAAATATTTTTCTTTGAGTACTTTAAATATCTCTTGCCAATCCCTTCCTATGTAGGGTTTCCACTGTGAAGTCCATCAACAATCTAATTGGTGTCCCCTTATAGGGTCTTCTTTCTCTCTCCAAGTTTTTAATTTCTGCCCTTTTCATTGGTTTTCTTTCTTTCTTTCTTTCTTCCTTCTTTCCTTCCTTCCTCCCTCTCTCTCACTCTCTCTCCTTTCTCTTACCCCAATGTGGGGATGTGCCCCTGAGTCAACAACTCTAAGGGGGTTCCTTAAGCCCCCACCCCTTCCTCTTGTGAGTTGTACTGTCAGGAACAGCTGCTAATAGAATTCAATTAAAGTTTCCCTACCCCTGACCCCTGGAACATTGCTCTTTTTGTATGCTGCAGTCGTGTCTACCTTTCAAGGGTTGTCAACTTTGTTCTGCTGCAGTTTTGTTTTGAGTACATGGCGGGGCAGGGGGCGGGGGGTGTCTGGTATCTTCATTCTGCTGCCCTCATGCTGGACTCCCACACATTCATTCTTTAAAATTTTTACCTTGAAATAATTTCACACATACAGAAAAGTTGCAAGAAGTATGCAGAACTCCTAAACATCTTGCCCCAGATACACCAATTTTTTAATAATTTTGCAACTTTTGCTCTAGCATATTCTGTCTCTCTCTCTCACACACACACACCCTAAAGACTTGAGTTGATTGCATATATCATGCTACTTTACCCATTTATATTTCATTTAGTATATATTTTCTTATATAAATACAACACAGGTTTTTTTAATGGAGAAAGTATAGTATTGCTATAATTCTTTCATTAAAGTCCGTATTCCATTTTCCATCTCTTGTTCCAGTAACATTCTTTATAGCAATTATTTTAGTACAAAAATTATTTTAGTACAAAATCCAGTCCAGGATCTGGACCCAGTTTTCTGATCAGGATGGTCGTCCACCACTTCAAGCTTCTCAATGATGGGACAGGTAATTGACCTTTCTTTTGAATAATGCAGGCCAGTTATTTTCTAGAATGTCCCTCAATAGTTGTGTGGGGTTTGTGTGATGTGTCACCTGACTGTGTTCATGTGCATTTGGGGCTGGAATGCCAAGAAGTGAGCTTGTGCCCTTTTTTGACATGTTGGAGGTAAATAATCCTTTTTTGGTAATGTTGGTTTTGATCACTTGATTAAGTTGTCTGTTTTCTCCACTGGGTAGTTGATATTTTTCCATTTGTGGTAAATAAGTGATTTATAGTGAGATGCTTCTATATAATATAATTCATCAATTTACCTCCACTAAATTTTGCATTCGTTGATGAGTTTTGCCTGAATCAATTTTTTTCTGTGATGGTTGCAATATGGCGTTTTTGAAAAATTTCACTATTCCTCTATCAATACATTTATTCATTGACTTACTACTTACTGTAAAAAAAAAAAGTTCTTTCTCTCATTTATCATGGACTTACAGATTCTTATTTCATTAAATAGATTATAATCCATTACTTCCTTATTTATTTTCATAATCAAATTATCTCAGATTTGCTCCATGGAAGCCCCTTCAACCTGGCTCCCATGTCCCTTTTGCCAGGTCCCATCATTTTTTATGAGGACTTCCTTTCTTTGGATGTGCTACACAATGTCCGTCTGGTGCCTTTCTTGCTCCAGGCATGGACTCTGTAAGGCATCATTATAAACAATTTCCCCACAGACCTGCCAGGTTGGCAATACTATTGTTCCTGTTATACAGAAGAAGAAGAAACTAAGGCAGTGAGGTGAAATAAATACCCCAACTTCCTAGAACTATTAACTGGTGAAGCCTCTAATGTTGCTGCTTTGGTCTTGTCTCCACATTCCTGCCCCTCTCACACCAAATCCACTTTCACAAAGTTAACAGAATGATGTTTCTCACATGAACACACTAAATCTTTTCCGCCAAACAGTGGAAATAAACTGACAAAGAACTAATGAATAGGGCCTCCCCAGTGGCGCAGCCCTTGAGCGCTGGGTTGCGAAGCTGCCCGCAGCCTCTACAGCACTAGGGGTCCCACATGGTGCGCAGACCTCTCCTGCCACCCGCTGCTCCCCTCAGCAGTGTGCCTCAGTCTTTCTGCCTGTTCTGCTCCCCGCTCTGGCTCTGGTGAATTCTCTCACCCTCCCGCGCTTCTGACTGTACCCAGTGCTTGTATAAATAAATAAATAAATCTTTAAAAAAACAAAAAGAACTAATGAATAAACCCAATCCCCATTTTCTCCTTTGCCATTATTTTTTTAGTTGTCTGGCCCGAGGAGCAGACCAGCATCTTTGCATGAAGTGAAAAGACAAAAGTAGAGGGGCTGCCATAGCTTTTAGGGCTATGACATCCACCCCTGTGGCCAATCTGGATCTGCTCACCTCCTGTAACTTCCACCTCAGTGCTGGAAATTCCAACCCAACAGTTTCTCATTCTACTCTCTACATTCTCCTACCTCCCAAAGCCTCTCTACTCCTTTTTTTCTAGAAAACATCCAACTTCTGTTCCATTGACTACTCCCAGTCTGTCACCCACCTAGTGTCTTCTTTAACTTAAACACAGTGTTTCAGTGACTCAAACACGGGTACCCCAGCTTTTTGAGAGTTTGCCTTATGCCGCTTCATTTTTACCAAAGACCTACGTTAGTACCTTTTTTCACTAACGGGAAGAAAACTGAAGGGGATTTCAGTTTTATGGCAAAAGGTAAAAAGCCAAAATAGCACTGGGAGTTGGTTTTACAGCCAGCTGTTCCAGAGGCACGTGCACCCCCGCAGCGAGAGTGGTGCCGCCAGGCTCCTTCCTAGGAGCACTTCATACAGTCTGTGAATGTGGCATTCCTGCTCCTACCAGATTAGTTAGTGTTATGTTATGTTTTTTTGTTATTTCTTGTGATTTGGTAAATTATTCTTGGAGTCTAGGAATGCTCACAGTTTTTTTCCATGCAAATTAATGGTAATTGCTTCTTCACTTTACACCATTTCATTTTACAAAGAGTTTCCTAGGAATGGCTCTACTTTCAGATAGCAGGGGAAACTTACCCTGCGCAACCGTTATTCTCAACTTGCCAACTGTTCTATCTCTGCAAACTCTCAGCCTTGGAAGCTTTCATCCTCCTCGCTCCTTCACCAAGCTTCCTAAGCACTTCTGGAAAAAAAATCACACGATGATGTGGGTGGCCCAGACTGCACATCTCCCTGGCCCAGGCTCAGCAATATTTTGACCTGACCCTGATCATCTTCCTCTCCCCATACCCTCAATATTGAATCTAGGTTTTTAACTTTCTCTTTATATCCTTTCCCCACTACCCCTGCCTCTGAGTGCCCCCTAAAATGGAGAGAAAATTCATACAATGAAATCCACAGAAGTCGCGTTATTTTCTGGGCCCCACACCTCTATTTAATACGTATGTGTATCTTCCTTTTTTTCCTCATCTCCATGAAGAAGCAACTTTTAACTCTTATTTTAAACCCTGCTTCTTCTATTAGGTGATTTCTTCTTTTCCCCCCTGTATCCTTATTCTCTCAATTAGTCTTTATATTTTTGCTCGTATTGCTTCCTCTTCAGCCATATAAATAAGCTCAGTTCTCTCTTATCTTTAAGAGTAAAACAACTGTCCGGGCCAGCCGGGCAGATCAACGGGGTACCCCGGGGAGGAAGCAGGGGCTTGGTATGGAACAGGGGTACGCAAGGAGTGGAGACAAAGCCAGGATCATCGCCAGTCTCATTTATTCAGGAATGTGTACAAGGTTATATAGGGTTCAGAGTGGGAGGTCTCTCGTTATCTCGAACAAGGAGAGACCACCAATGCAAACAAGCCACAAGGAGCAAGCAGGGGGAAGGGGTCAGTCGTCACAATAGGAAACTTGAAACCTTCACTGGAGCTAACATTCAGTACCTGCTTCAGGCAAGAACCCGGATGTTCAGGTCTGGGCCCCAGGTCTGGGCCCAGACAAACAACAACAACAAAAAAATAGAGTAAAACATCCCTTGAGGGCCTCCCCTGGTGGCGCAGGCGGTTGAGCGCAGCACTGTGAAGCTGCCCGCAGTCTCTGCAACACCGGTTCGATCCCTGCCAGAGGTGAGAATCCCACATGGCGCAGCAGACCTCTCCTGCCGCCTGCTGCTCCCCTCAGCAGTGTATTTCGTCAGTCTGCCTGTTGTGTTCCCCACTCTGTCTCTGGTGAATCCTCACCTTCCCGCGCATCTGGACTGTACCCTGGTTCTTGTATAAATAAATAAATAAATCTTTTTTAAAAATCCCTTGACCTTACATTTCCTTTTATGCATTGCCATACTATTATTATTTTTCCCATGAATAAGATTCTCTACCTTTTCATCTTCCTTTTGTTCCTGAAATCACATCCCTCTGCCACCTGCCCTAACGCTCTACGGAAACTGCCTTCCCCAAGGTCGCCCACTGAAGTGGTCACTAAATCCAATTGGCACTTTTTAGGTCATATCTTATTTGACTGTTCCCTCCTTCCCTTTCATTTCTTTCCTTCAAAAATATTTATTAGATATTGAGACTGTCTAGTAAGTAGAACTTGTTAAGAAATTTGAATTTTATCCTAAGACGCTGGAGGATTTTTAAAAAATTTTTTAAAAGATTTATTTTTATTTATTATGCATACAAGATCTGCAGTGTAGGTCAGAGGTGCAGGGGGTAAGTGGATTTACTAGGGACAGAGTGGGGACCAGAACAGGTGGATGTACTGAAATACACTACTGAGGGAACAGCGGGCAAGACAGGAGAGGTCTGCTGCACCATGGGGGTCCCCTCCCTGCCCGGGGATCAAACTCATGCCTGCAGTGGCTGGTGATAGCTTAAAAGAGCTAAGACTTTACCTCTGCACCACCAGGGAGGCCCCCTCTATTGAAGGATTTTAAATGGAAATCTGATGGGATCAGATTTGATTCCAGAAAGCCTAACCCTCACTACAGTCCACTAGCAGCAGCTTGGACTAGGGAGATGGCTGTGGAGACAGAAGCATATGGGTGGATGGCAAAATCATTTACCACAATAGTGAACACAGAAGATATTGGGTGGGTGGTGAAAATCATGAATTTGAGTTGCTTCCAGACAAGTTGAGGAGACATGGATATATATTTATGGAGAGCTGGATAGATAGGCCTAAAATTCAAGAGCAAGTCAGAATCTAAGATATAAAATTCATAAGTCATCAGCAAATAGAAGGTTATCCACGCCAAGGAGGTCATGCCATTGAGTGCAGAGACGTGGAAGGTTGAGGAGAGACTTCATCTCTATCTATAACCATATGAACTACCAGCCCTCTGTATAGCCTGTTCTTTCTTTCTCTTGTTTCTTTACACATAGTGATGTCTCCTACCTGCCTTTCTCCTTAACTCTTATTTATTCTTCAAGACTTCAAGTTCCAAGTCTTCTGCAAAGCTTTCCTGTATTTCCCCATCAGTTATGTATTTACATCCCATTGGTTAGATGTTGTTTCTACCTGGTCCCCAAATTCCCTCTAACGTAGCAATGATCTTACCTAACATGGCATACCACTGTAATGTAATGTTTGTCCCTTCAATAATTTGTGAATTTCTTGAAGCCAGGAATTAAATTTCTTGAAACCTAGCACAGGGTCAGGCACTTTAGATAACATACACTTGGAAGAGAGAAAAAACTTCTGCCAGGAAAAGTTCCTTATGTGAGTCATGCAGTCTTTGTTAGAATCAGAGCGGACTTTGGATGTTTCTATTCCAACCTGTTTTATAGGTGAAGAGGCTGAGACCCAATTACATACTCATCCATTGTAGAAACATATTTAGAATCTAGGTTTCCTGGCTAGTGGTCTTGCCATCACTTGACTACCAAGCCCAATGAAACCATTTATTCAGTGACATACAAAACATACCATATTGGTCTTTCATTTTTTTGTTTTTTTAAAGATCTATTTTATTTATTTATGCAAGAACTGGGTACAGTCAGAAGCACAGGAGGGTGAGAGAATTCACCAGAGCCAGAACGGGGAACAGAACAGGCAAACTGACAAAATTCACTGCTGAGGGGAGCAGCGGGCGCTGCAGGAGAGGTCTGCGCTCCATGTGGAACCCTCGCCGGCCAGCCGGGGATCGAACCAGTTCTGGGCAGCCTCGCAGCCCAGCGCTCAACCGCTACGCCACCAGGGGAGGCTCGGTCTTTTGGTGAAACATCAAAAGAGAAGTATACAGGTACAAATATAACTGCAGTGATCTGAGGGATATGTAACACATTATGCTGAGTTTCTCTGTGATTAATAAAGTGAAAGATGTCTAAGTTTCATGGATTGTTCATATGTGGTCCTATCTAAGCTGGTATGATTCCATTAATAATGATAATGAATAATTATTGAATCGTCACCATGAACCAAGTCCTAGGACAAATTCTTTTATGGATTAACTTATTTGATCATCACGACCAACCACTAAGATAAGATTAGAAGTATTTGTCAGTTTGCCTAAGGTCACAGAGTGGGTTGGCCAACATTTAGTTATAGGCAGTGTGACCCTAAAAAGTATGTTTTAAACCACTGGGCTCTCCTGCCTTTGGTAGTTAAACTTCTATATCTTTCCACTTTGGCAGCTCTTGAGTGGCACCCTCCTTTTTTTAGTAAAAAGTTAAAGATAGAAGAGTTATTCCTCAAAGTTATCCCTAATTGATAGAAAATAAATGAAGTAAACTCTTCTTTCCCAACTACTGTTTTGGTGGGTTTTTTTTTTTTTTTTGGAGGGGGGAGGGGTCTGAAAGGAAAATATTTAAATGGAAAGAAGAAAAATGTTTGCTCATTCATGGCCTAGTTTCCTTCCTTTACATTTTCATTTTTTATAGAAAAAAGTACATAGAACTGTGCCCTCTCTTCTATCTGTCCACGTTTCTCTGTATATTTGGTGTTAGTGCTCTCTCAGATTATAAACTCTAGATGGCAGTGATCAAGTTAAGGTTTGCGCAGTGTCTGGACAATGGTGTATGTATTGCATAATACATAATAAACACTATTTGTAATTATAATAAGGGTGAGTTCTGGAAGAGGTAAACAAGGGCATAAAATTCATCTTCCGTATGGTTATTATTCCATTTATATGAGAAGTCCACTAAATTCACTGAACCATATCAGGCCACATCTGTTTGAAAACCTACCAGTTTTTATGAACATTAAATAAAAATGGTTAGATTTAATGACCATTTATCATATTCATGCAAAAATAATGAAAAAGAAACTTGCAAAAAGGCAGCCACACTGACAAAGAAAGGGGTTTCAAATCATAACACGTTCAATATCTTGTCTTTTAAAATTTCAGAATCAAATGTCTGTATTTTTTTTCTCTAGATCTTTCTGTAATCGGAGGGCATTTCTGCTTCAGTGGGTTTTCTTTCTTTCTTAAGTATTAACCTAAGTAGCATAGACTCAGAAAATATGCCAAACATAATTATACATAAACTTTTCTCACAAAAGTTAGGTTTTTGAACTTTAAGAGAAACTGCTTGAAGAGCAATTTTCCCACAGGAAGAACATGAACAGCAGTCCTTAAACCACACGGAGATAAAACTGGGGCTAGGGGGAAGGGAAAGGCAGGCAGGGAGCGAAAGAAAAGTTCTCCCAGCTGTATTTTATAGGTGAAGTCGATTCTGCTTGGATTAGACCTTCTAAGTTGCTGTGACAGAGGGTAAAGCGAGGTGGAAAGGAAACTTTGAGTGACATTTTTGACAGCAAGCTACAGAAATAACAATTTGACAGAAGAGGCCATCATAAATATAAGATCATCTCAGGCATGAATAGGATTCTCCTTAATGTAAAAAATATGGAGCACGTGTAGGATTCAATTTTGGGTGAAGGGAAGAGCCAGGCAGGGAAGGTTACCTAGGAGCATGCTGCTAGTGCCGAAGTCAGAGACTCTCGTATCAGTTTCAATATCCCTCGTGAGCATTTTTGGGGATTTGGAGGTATCGCCAGGAGTTATTCCTATTTATATCTGTTTCTTGCTTGACTGACTGAACGGTCGAGAACCAATAAATCGAGGTTGGGATTTCTATTAATACAAAGTTTGTTTTTGTACCAGTACTGAGATCTGTTTCTCCTTCAGGTAGAGGAGAGAGCTCATTCTTACCCAATCAATACAGACATCACAAATCAACAACAAATCTTCATATTGGCAAACAGACCAGTCAATATCTTATTATTATTTAATAAGAATTTCATTGTCGTGTGCTGGGAAGAAAAAATATTAGTAGAAAAGTCTGCATATCATAGTATAAATACTGCTGTAACACAAAGAGCAGAAAGTGGGAGAGTCGCCTATCACGAGAAAAGCTGGAGCTCCAGTAAAAGTGGAGCAGTTTTGTCAGCAGCTAATTAATTTTGTGAGTTCGACTGGTCAGTTGCCATCTTTAGACCTCGAGTTCTTGTTTGGGAAGAAGAGGGGAGCTGACCTGAAGCCCACCTTTCCGCTCTGAACTCCACGACAAGGGAATATTCTATTTTGAATTTTCATTAGGTTAAGGATTTAACAACCAGCTGAAACAGGATGACTAACCCATAACATGTTCCAGAAAAATATGAAATGACATGTTGAAGAGCATTTAAATTGAACAAAACAGATTTGTGTGTGTGCCACTATTGATATACAAATGTCGGATGTGTTTTACTGTATCTACCGACTGTGATTGATAGGAGATGCATCAATTTCAAGGTTTGTGAATTTAAGTAAATTGTTGTCAGTGGCATCGCTTCTTTAAAAAAAAAATTATATCCTTACATAGAACAGACACATTGAGACAGGATATACATAAAGCATCTGTTTACCACAAATATCCACTTAAAATTGTGGAGAAAAATATATATGTAGTGGGGAGTTTTTGAGGAGTTCTAGTTGAGAAAATTTGAGGAGCGTTTTTTAAATTGCTTATGCTTTTTAGAATGCTTAACATTTCTGTTTTGAAAACAACTTGTCTTCTCTTTCAAAGTGTGTGTGCTAGGCTGGCTCTGATGTCAAAATGAACTGTTTTCACTGGATTGGGTCAGCCCCCACTCAACTATTCTACAGAAAAGAAAGCTAGTGAGATAGTAGTTGAGCTCGAGAAATCCCAAATCTTCAGGCCCCTCTCCAAGGCCTAGAAAACTCTGAAATGTATAATCAAGGAAAGAAAAGGAGGCGATATAGGATGGTTTCTCCTGAACTATTAAATTCTGGTTTTCTTTTTTTTTAATAAATATTTTATTTTATATAATTCTTACATCGTTTTTCCTTTTTGCACAATGTATGCGTCTTCATTTTGGTTCTATTCCCCATACAATTGCACCCTCACCCCCTATTTTGACCCTAGTCCTTCCTCTCCCCTTCCCCCCCCCACCCCCACCCCCGTAGTGTGTCTCTGGTTTATAGTTGTTTGTCATAAATTCTGGCTTTCACCCTCTTCACTTTCCACCTTGACTCTTTTTCTCTCCACCTTTCACGTAAACGTCCTCCCTTTGGGACTAAGGCATCACGTCACCTGCAGGAAAAGGAAAACGAGCCGAGGCTGTTCCCTCATCTCTCTTCCATGGCTGTTTTCTTTTCCCCTCTCATTTCTCTCTGTATCTAATTTAGGTTTTGTCTATTTACATCTTCTTTATACCCAAGATATTTTAGGTTTCCGATATTTTTACACTGAATAAAAATAGCATGGAATTTTTAAAATGTATGTCACAAATATTTTACAGGATAAACTTGATTTAAAATACCAATGAACAGCAAGTGGAAAAAAAAAACATACTTTTCTTGAAAAAACTTTTAAGTGTCTAGTTTTACCTTCAAAGATTTTTAAAGTGTATGATAGAGGCCACTAGAAGTAAGCTCATGTTCAGCGCGATTAGCCTAAAAAAGGGGGCTTGAGTCTGGATTGATGGGAGCCCACCCTGGGTCTAATTTCCAAGTTTCCATTTATGTCATGTCAGATTTGGGGAGACTGAACCCTCACTGAATGCGCTGGTCTGTCTCCCAAGCTTGATACCCAGGGTTCATCACTACAGTTCTGGCACAGTCATAAATATTCATACCTCTACTAATAATTTGCAAGCCAAATTCATGTGGCTTTTTTCACCCTATCAATCTTATAATTAATAAAGGTGGTGCTCTTGTTTCACTTTCCTCCCAAAGAAACGATAAATGAAATAAAGAGTCATCCTGTAAATTTAAATAGAAGTGCCTCTCACTGATTAAAAGCTGATGCTATCACATAATGGTAGAAGGAGAGTCTTCAGCTATTTCTCTCACTGGTGGTTGGCTGGGTTGGGGGTTGGGGGGATAAGAGCTAAGGAAACATTTCCAGATGTGGCGGTTTGAGCCTTGATCTGGAGAGCTTAGTTATCTATTAAATAATGCATAAGAGAACTTTGAGTTACTATGTAGAAAGTGAGTTGCAAGGTATATATGTACAGATTGCGCTCTTGTTTGGGTACATGGACAACGAAGACAGCGGGCCAGTCGCCAGAGAACTCAATTCTGAACAGTTTGCAGATTCTGCCTGCAGTTTAGAGATTTAGAGATATTTTATAAAGTTGTCAGTGTGGTGATTATAGTGTCTTTAAAGTGACTGCCTTAGAGTTAGCATGATAGCCGTATTTCTGAGTCTAATTGGAAAGACTTGGCCTGCGCAGAAACATTCAAGGAAGCAGACATCCCAAAATGACTTTACAAATAAATCATTGGTATTAGGAGATGGTGTCAATTGTTCACTTCCATTGGGTTTTCTACGGTCATTTGTAGCAAAGCAGGAAAATCAAATTGAGCATAATTTAGAATAAAATTTTGATAATTGAACTAAGTAACTTGAACTTGTCAATCACCTGTGACCTCATTCTATTTACACTTCACTCCAACATTCAGAAGTCCTATAGCTGAGGATAAGCTTCAAAGTAGGAACCACGGCCCTCCGCCCTGCTCTCGCTCTGTCGTGGCAGGTAGTGTCACCCCCTTTGATCTGATAATTTAATCTGTATTAAGATTACAAGATATGGATAAAAACTTTACTGTTGGGTATTTGCCTCTAACTTCTTTCAGGGGATTTACTTTAAAGATGCAATGATGTGTTTCTTCTTGTGTTGCTTGGTATATTTTAGGAGCTCTTATCACCTGAGTTATTCTTGAGGACTCCCTTTGCCCCTATTTGCAGGAGGACAGTCCTTTAAATAAATCCAACCAGGGCCTCCCCTGGTGGCGCAGTGGTTGAGCGCTGGGCTGCCAAGCTGCCCACAGCCTCTGCAGTGCCAGTTCGATCCCCAGCCACCGGTGAGAGTCCCACATGGCACGCAGACCTCTCCGGCCACGCCTGCTGCTCCCTTCAGCAGTGTACTTCATCAGTCTGCCTGTTCTGCTCCCCGCTCTGGCTCTGGTGAATTCTCTCACCCTCCTGCACTTCGGACTATACCCAGTGCTTGTATAAATAAATAAACAAATCTTTAAAAAAAAAAAAAAAAAGTCCAACCACAGTTGAAGAAAAGATAGTTTTATACCTTAATTCCATGTAACTATAATTACACACAAAAAATGCAGCCCAAAAAAATTGTTTTCTTCTACTGGCATTTCAAATATGAAAGTGAAGGAAGGAGAAGCAAACCTAACTTTCTGGCTGGGTCACTTATGTTTCCCAGACCTACTCCAGTCAATTTCACGTGTGAGAATGGGGGTGGGTGTGAGCCTGGATGAGTGCCACAGGCTGGCATTCCCATGGCTCTTTGCAATGAGCTCTCAGCTGCTTGGGGGCTGTGATCTAACCCTCTCTGGGTTTCTTCCTGGGGAATTTTGGTGGGGAGGGCAATTGCTTTGTATCATACCAAGCGCCCTTCCAAACTTTCTTGGCTCGGTGGTGATAGGGGGAATCTTGGAAAACCCATTGTTGGAAGATAGAATCTTTTTCCTTCCCCCTCCAGACAGACTTCTCAAAAGCAAAATTAGGCTTCAAGCTAATGGGGCTCTCTGGATCTGTGCTGTGGGTCTCCCAGGTCCCCAAAACACAACACAGCAATTTTCCTGCAGGCTGCAGGCCAGCCTTGGAAGGCATGACAGAGAGATGACAGAAGAGGGAGACAGAAATTGACAGTTTCCTCTCTCCTGAGTTCTAAATTTGTTCCTACAGCCAAAGGCCAACCTTCCATCTCTGTTGCCACCCAAGATCACACCAGAGGCTGCTCTGAGGGGAGGGATAGGCCTGAGCAATGCCTAGCAGCCTTCTCTAATTCCAAAGGCCCTCTTGGCTAAGACCGCGCTGGGCTCCTGGGGTCTGCAGACTTTCTCACTAGCAAGATTGGGAACCCAGGTAGCCACAGAGGCAATTCAGAGATACCTCACTGTTTCCTCGAATTCTGGGGCCTGGGCAGGGGGCCTCTTCCTGATCACCTTCCAAGCTGCCAAGGGGTGTGGGACGGGGAAAGAGGTGAAATGTTCCCCTTCCACCCAAACTCTGTTCTCAGGTAGGGTATTCTCCACCAGGCCCAGAGCAGCCCTGGACCTCGCTGTCTGGCCTTACCCCAAGTTCCTGTGTTGGGGTGCCCGCCGAGCTCTTTCTCAGCCAGGGGTTCTTGAGGGGGTTTGCAAGTGCCTTTTCCTTTGGATGGCCACCCTCCTTCCCTCGCTTCCTTCCCTCTCTCCTTTAAAAAAATATTCCTGACTGCACAACCGTGTGAGAATATGGCAGGACTGGTCAGGGGAAAGGAGAGAGCCGTTACAGAGCCTTGTGGATGCTTGTGTGCTGGACGGGATGGGGAGCAGGACAAAGGAACAAGGTGAAGGTATTATGTAAAGTCAAGTCTGTGCAGCTGCTTTACCTGACCTCCTGCATTTGGAACAGACAGTCTTAACTTGGGGTACATTTAACTCTTTAGTGCATCAGTCCCAAGAACTGTCTTTGTTTCGCAGCACCCCAAGAGAGACTGCTGGGAAGGACGGTTCAGGCGGACAGCTGGGTCTCACCTGGGGGAGGACACAGACTTCCCTGCCACCCACGGGGCTGGTTTTCTCTAAGGGGACATCACATATCACGCTGATGACTCTTATTTTCGAATACCACATTTGCCCGAGATTGTGTTTCCCAGGCAAAGCCAAGTGGAGAGCTAAGAAGAGTTTGGAGTTTGGAGGGAAAAAAAATTGACCACCAGTGACATTTGCTAGAGCTGAGATTGGGCCTCTTCTGGATCGTGACCCAGATTGACTCTATATTCAAAGAGAAATAATCCCCCCCATATATTGACTGTGCATGTTTGCACAGCTTCGGCAATGCCGTGGACATCTCAATTCTATTGGATTTCAGAAGGCGAATAGTTTGACCCGGCCCCAGAGCCTCAGTGCATTTTGGAGAAAGACTCTGAACTCTATGCATTGGCTGAAACACACACAAAAATAAAGGAGGCGAGTAAGTTCACATTCACTCTGGGGGAGCCAGGTGAGGGGGTCGGAGAGAGGGAGCTAGAGGGCTGGGGGGCTAGAGGCGGGTGAAAGAGGGGGACAAGAAGAGAGACTGGAAGCTTGGGGGCCCCTCCGCCTCCTGGCTGCTGTCACGGTGCAGACCAGGGCTGGGCAGCCTCGGGCCCGACCCCCCCACCCCCAGCGCATCTCCCCGAGCAGGTTAAGCTCGTATTTCAGGCGGGCTCCTGGCGCGGCCCGCGCTCCCCGGGGCCCGCGTCCACTCCCGGCCTCTCCGCGCCAGGACATTGGAACCTGGGAACATAATTGCATTAGAGCAGATTACTTATAACCGATAGTTATCCGTCTTCTTCTGTTCGACAGAAGTCTATTAAGCTCGGCGCAGCCATTCCCAGCCGAGCTCGAGAGCGAGCCTTCATTAAGAAAATTAAAATCATACTTTTGAGCGCAAGCAAAGCCCGCGGGGGGCTCGAGCGCCCGCGTCCCGCCCCGACGTTTCGGGAAACTCGATTTCCCCGCGGAGAAGTCTCCGCTTTTGGGGGGACTGCGTAGGCCAGGGTTTCCAGAGTTTCTGGGAAACGGGGGCGCCCGAGTTGGGAAGACCACCCTCCCGCCCCACCGCTCGCCCCCCGCCGCGCCCTCGCGCGGGTCGGGCCTCGGCCACTGCCCAGCTGAAGGCGCCTCACCTGTGCGGGCGCCCGGGGTTTGGGGGCGCAAGGGTGGGTGCTGGGGCAGAGGGCATGCGGGGAGGGAGGTGTGGGCTTCAGGGTCCGGGGAGCCGCTGGGCGAGCACCCCGGAGGACGCGTGCGCTCGGGGGCACGTGCTGCGCCCTCACACCCCGCGCGGGGGGCGGGGGTTGCTCCCCGCCACCGCGTCTCACACTCCTGGCGCCCCAAACACCCGCGGGGCCCAGGATCCTGTGGTCCAGCCGGCCTGGCATCCTGGCCCCGGGCCGCGCCGGGGGTGCGCCTGTCTGGTGCGGGAGCCTCGGTCCCTCGGACCGGACCTGTGGCCTCGGGGGGCCTATTTGGGGTTCCCCCACCGTTTGGGAGAAACTCAGCTCCCAGAGCCCCTTGGAGGCGGAATCTGTCCAGCTCGCCCCTCTCTCTCACCCCGGCTTGGGAAGGGAGGCGCAGGTGGGCAGCTCGGGCTGGGGGGTGGGGAGAGCGACACCCCCAGCTCCCCTCCGGGTAGCCTTGGGGTAACACCTCCAGCGCTCAGCGGAGTGGGGTCTCCAACTCCACTTTCAGCTGGAAGCTGCCCCGGCCGGCCGAGGAGCTGTCTGCTCCGCTAGGAGGGGGCGCGTTTGCATTGATTTTCTGTGGCATCTGGAAATTTGCAGGGTTTGAAGAATCCTTTTGAGCGTGGCTTCTGTTGTTGTTGTTGTTGTTGTTGTTGATGCTGTTGCCACCGCCCTTCGTTTTCGGCCTTTTTTGCTTCTTGAAAATGTTCATTGCTGTGCATTTCTCTGCAAGGTCTGCCCAACTCGGGGCTCTCGCGGAGAAAACACAACGGACGTTTGCAAATTTTCGGGAGTGTCTTCCTGGGGCGCCAGGAGCAGAGGAGCGCTACCTCCATTTTTTGTGAGCCTGCCCAGGGATGGAGTTCTCACCCCTTTTGCTGTCTGATGAGGGCTTTGAGGCTCAGGAGGAGAAAATTGCACACTGTCCCCTCAACACTCACACACAGGATCAGGTGCAGTTGCTTGCAAGTGTGTCACACTGTTGTTTCTTGGTAAGTATCTGATTCTCTCTTCCATAATTTCTAGTTGACACAAAAGCCTACAAAATTCAAGTGATGAAAGTCAGTGAGTAGATGTGGACAAACGAACATCTTTTCTATGTCTCTCTGCAGCTTTCAACTTGCTCAAGTGGTAAGATATTTTTTAATTTTTTTTTTCAGGGAAGGAGATAATAAAACAAATGCACCTTCACTGTTGTTAGTGTTTTCCTGTCATCAAATGTAGGCATATTATTCGATTCCTTTTTCCTTTTCCTTTGTAGCACAAGATGAGGCGATCAGAATGAATAGCAGCCTTTTTAACAGCAGCAAATCTGAGACTTTGGTGATGGTTTTCTTTGCTTCAGTTTTTTTCCTTCTTGGCCCTTAAATCAAAACAAAAACAAAGATTTTTTTTTTTTTTTAAGGAAGAGACATCATTTCTGGGGGAGAATTTATTTTGTTGCCACAATAAAGGGGGTGGAGACAGTTAACAGCCATTTGAGATGATAATGCTTAGTGATGCCATTCTTTTAATCATAATCTTCAAGTGGTTCAAGATTAATGGCAGGAGGTGTGTTTGGTCTCTTCCTGAGGACCTTTGCATTAATTTACTTAGAACACGGACCACACTGTCAATGTCTCCAAGTTTCATTAAGTCGAACTGAGACAAATGCAATGAGATTTTCATATTTTCTTTGTGAGACTCTCTTACTGGAAATATTTGTATTTGGATTCAGCTGCAACTGAGGGGGATGTTTGCTTCCTTGTCTTTATTACAGGGAGGGAGATACAGACACACAAAAGATGCGTTATGGACACACGTATCCACACATATTTAGAGGAACTAATCTGGTGTGTAGATAACTTCCTTCGACTTGGGAGCCTAATGAAGACCTTTCAAAAAGTCGTCTCCAGTGTAGGCGGCAGGTTCTGCTTCCCCCCAGATCAGGATTTATGTTTCAAACAAGTTTGAACGGACTGTACTTCTTCAAAACAGACAAAAATAGGAAGAACTTGGAGTATAAATATTTAACTTTACCTCAGTTGCCACTATAGCCCCAGCAATTCTTCAGACACCGCCCGACTGAGGCGCCCCTTCGCTGGCCTGGAGACCGGCTCTGCCTCGCCCCGGCGCGCGCGCGGTCCCTGGAGTCCCCGGGCCCCACCCCGGCCTCTGCGTGTCCCCAAATGGCAAAGTTGGAGAGCGTGGTAACGGGGTGGGCGGGGGGAGGGTGCCAGGGGATAGAGCGAGCAGAGAGTGAATTTTTTTCAGCTAGAAGGTCTCAGTGCTGCGGCAGAAATGCTCGCTGGAGACCCACCTTGCCCCCGCGGGTCTCCCCACCCGGCGCTCCAGCCCTCGCGCCTCGTTTCTGAAAACTGGTTTTGCAAAACGCCACAATCCGATGCTTTCAGCAGCAACCCCGCAAACTCCCTTCAAACTAAAACCGTCCCGCGCCGCAGAGTTGCACCCTCTCCAGGGGATCTGGCTGCAGCCCGAAGACTTTCCGACTCAGGGCAGCTGGGCCAGCGCCTTCCCCGGGAGCGGAGGCTGGCGGGGGCGTCGGAGCGCCTGCCGGCCTGAGGTGGCCCCGGCTCGCATTACCTGTGCGCTCTCACCTTACAGTGCTCCTCCATCCCGCGAGGAGTAACTGGGGAGCCGAGGAAACTCCTCTATGCACCGAAATAGTTGCAAAATAACCCGAACACTCTCAACCAGTGCCGGTCCCACACCTCGCGTTTGACCTGAAGCACCAGCGTAAGATCAAGTGTCAAAGACCCTGGGGGTTTATTTTGGGGAGCCCCAGCTCTTCTTTCCGTTTCCAGCAAAATTGAGAAGCACGAGAGAAGCAAAGAGCAGGATCACGCGCAGGGGGAGGGGAGTGTGTGTGTGCGCGCGTGTGTGCGCGCAGGGACAACTTTTAAACACGTTCTCTATGTTGGGGAAAAAAAAAAAAAATCCTGACAGCGACTGGTATTTCTTTGCAAAGCAAAGAAGGGTCATCTGAGACATGCAACTGTCTGAATTCCGAAAGGGAGTTCCCGCGACTTTACTGCAATAGTGCGAGTTGGGGAGTCGAATTTTGCGAGGGTGCAAACTATTGTCCTCGGTCCCCATCAGCTAACCATTAAAAAAAAAAAATTCTACAACATCTATTTCACAAAAATGTGCTTGGATTCAGAATCTACAGTTCGGCAGAACAAACCAACCACAGCAAACACCCAGAGAAGAGATTTAGGGAAAAAAAAGAAAACGCGTCCCTTTCCTAGGCGTTTGATGGTTTATTCCCCAGGGGCCAAGCGAAGGTGGGGGTTCCTTCGTATTTTATTATTATTTTTATCATTTATTCATTTAAATGTTCAGCCCTGACAAGCTATTCCCCTGCCGCGGGGTTTTGCTGCTGAACAGAGGTGGGGGCGGCGGAAGGAGTCAGTAAAGGGGGGGCTGCGGGGGGCGGGGGTGGGGGTTGGAGAAAGGGGGGGCGCAAAAATACACGATTCGCTTCGCAGGGGGCTGACCCGCAGCGCGCTACTCCGGTGGCCAGCAGGGGGCGCTCTGATGTTATCTCTGAATGAGCCAGCCGGGCCGCTCGGAGCTGCAGGACAGGCTTTGCATTTTCACGCAGCTGCAAAAAAGAAGGGGAGGAGGTTTGTAGCTTCTAAACCTTCAACAGTTACTCCACTTGGGTTATTTACCCTCGCTTCGAAATGGACCTCCGTCTCACTTTACCAACCCACTCCACTTAAGTGCACCCGCCTCCCCGACAGCCCTTTGCATCGAGGGCTCTGCAGCCCTTGTTGGATCATCTCTCCCTGCCCTGGAAATATACATTAATGCAACTTACTAAATGTGACGATGAATAGTCAACATTTTTTTCGCCTGTTAGTTCCGCTGATCCAAGCAGGATTTATTTGCCGATCTCACATCCCGGAGCCATAAGGCGTGATTTTTTTTTTCCCCCCCTTAAATAAAATTGGTCAAATGTTGACAACCTTTAAGCCAATCTAACACTCACGATTAGTGATGGGAAACTAATGAGAAAATATCAGATCGCCGGGCCTGAGGGCTGCCAATTAAATCTTCTCTGATTGAAAAATAAAAGCAGACTTGGGGTGTGAGCCCAGCTCAACTTCTACTGTTAATTTAACATGTTGCCAGGGCCCTACCTTCTCTCCTCTAAACTGCTTCCCTAATAGAGTTTCCTCTTCTCTCATCCTTCAACCTAAAAGCCAAATGTTATTTCTGGGAATATTTCAAGAGGTCCAAATCAGAATGATCATTTCTTGCACGGTAAATATTAGGCCTTTAAGCAATATGATTTCACTAATTAGAAAATTTACATCATTAAGTCTGAGGGAGAGAAAAAAGAGAAACAAATCTGCCAGTCATTTTAAAGGAGACAGGCACTATTGAAGTGTGAAGAAATCGGCTCTAATTCAAAAAGGCAATCGGGCAGAAAAAGCCCTCAACATTACCCTGCTAGTTATTAATCAGAAAAGGGCTCCCTCTGCTCCCCGCACCCCCTCCTTTCTCAGCACTGAGTTTAAGTTCGTTGTGTGTGTTGTGTGTGTTGTGTGTATGTGTGTGTGCTTGCCAGTGGCCAATGTCATCTTTATATCAAGATCTGCTAAAGGATTAAAATTTGAAAATGTTTCAATAGGAGAAAAACAGACTCCCCAAAGGGGAAAATAGTCACAGGATCACCTCGCTTCCAGACTAGTAAACCTGTTGTGATAAACAATTCTCATTCCCCTCTTTTTTTCCCCATTCTTTCGTTTTTTTTTTCTTCCCATGAAGTTTCTATTTTGAAACCTGCTTGGTGAGAACTAGATAAAGTCTTTGTGTTCTGCTCCCCTCCCCCTCCGTTCTTGCACCCCCCTCCCTTCCTCCAAAGTGAGAAACTTAGACTGAAAGCAGAAAAGTACAAATACATTAACAAAGCCCCACTCACTTGATAAAAAGGGCACGGTCTAGGCTTACATGTCAGGAATCTAAGGGAAGGAGGATCAATCCGTTGGGTCTACAGACAAAAGATGATGGAGAAATTTCCCCCACCTATGTTTAATATTCAATAGAGTGTGTGGTTAAAGAGAAAAAGGAAGGCAGGTAAGTGGGATTTATTTTAAAGTGCTTTGTGGTGTCCTGTTCCTTTTTCGCTATTCCCCCTTTTCTATTCAGCTTAAAACAGCAGCCTCATTATATCTAGGTACCTCTTCCCACCCTGCTCTTACTTAAGGCCCTGGCACATCACACCACACACACACACACGTACACGTACACGCACACGCACACGCACACACGCAGCCCTTGTCTCCTCATTCCCAGGAAATGAACTGAAGAAGGCGCAGCTAAGCAACTTTGTGAGAAGTTAGCTCCATTTGCAAACTCAACCCTTCCTGGCATCTCTGAGGACTTGTTCTGAAACAGCCATGTGTTTAAAAAAAATTAATAGCAATAGCAAGCTTTATTCAATTCCCCTTTATTATTATTTCTCTTTAAATTACAAAGAGGTCCCAAAGGCTCCCTCTTTGGCCTGGCCCTAGTCTTCCCTACCCGGCCCCTTTCTAGCCTCTTTTCCTTCTCCTCCTTGCTGCCTTACATTGGAAAGTTTCCCCACCTTGCTTCCCACCCAGCCCCAGGGCCTGGCCTCTCAAGTCCTGAGGGTCCTATGGGCCTGCAGCATCTCACCAACATTAACTCAACGCTCTTCTCCCCCTTGCAGATTTCAACTTTGCAGGAGGGAGCAGTAGCAGACTTGGGCTATTAACACACCACAGTTAATTCTCTGCGGGAACTTTTACTAGGTGGGACGTGTGGAAGGAGAAAACATCTGCAAAGAGTGAGTGCTCTTGAGGGTGAAGAATGATTTCTGACATAGAGGCCGGAACACACATAAAAGAAGGCAGAATTTGTGAAAGAACAGTTCAGATTTGAAATCTGGCAACATAAAGGAAGGAAAGGGAAAAGTGGAGACTTGGGGAAGAGTCTATCTAGCATGCTCTCCCCAAATTCAGCTTCTTTCCGGTGGGCGCAGAGCAGATGGATTCGAATGTGCTCCTCTGGGGGAAAGATTAGATTAAAATGGACACTTCTGTCACTTTGAGGAGGCGGGACACAGAGAGGTGAAAATATACAAGACAATGGCTTCTGGCACAGGAGGGCTCCCTGGCGGGCTCCCCACCCTTTGCCCCGTCCCTCTCGGAACCCTCCTTACCTTTGTTGCTTGCATTTGATCTGACACCCTGGAAGCTCCTGGGCTAGGTTCTTAGGCAGGAGAAAGACCGCAGCAAATCAACCGGTCTCCTCCTGCATCTACTCCGAAGCCAAGAAGCATTACAATAAAATTTACAGCGCCTTTAACAGCTCGCAAGCAAAGCATTAAAATTCTCTTTAATTGAGAAAAGATCGATTTTTGAAGTCTAGAAAAAAGCGAAATCGTCATTTAGCTGCAAACTTTCAGGCGAAAATCCAGCGAGTTAGGTCGCCCTGTTAGGGATCCACCAACCCTGTGCGCCCAGGCAGCAACACATCTTTAATTGCGCTACTTTATGAAGTGATAAAGACAAAAGATAACCCGACTTAGGCAGACGCTTTAAAAAAATAAATAAATAAAAGAGGACCTAGAGTAATTTCCTCCTCCAGTTATTTATACAAGATTTGTCTCTTTTTTTTTTTTTTTTGAAGCAGAAAAAAAAAAAAAAAACACTCCTAAAGGGGAGAAAAGAAATAAAAAGAATGGAAAACCACAGACCAGTCTAAAAGCAACTCACTTCAGCAAATCCGTGGATATTCTTTACCCAAAGAGGAATGAAGCCAACACATAGAGAGAAAAATGCATTCACGGGCAAAATTGCATCCTCCTTTTTACGAAGCAGACCTGGGTCTCTTTTTCTTACTTTGCTCCCCCGTCCTGGGGCTTGGGGGGAGGTGGGGGGGGCTGCAGAATCCATTGGTGGACAGGCAAGGGAAAGAAAACCAGGCTTTCTGTGTTATTTCTGTATCGGTTTTTGGTATTATAGAGGAGTAAAGAAGTTTTTGTGTGGTGGTTTTTCATTGATCAGTCACTCTGAGCTAATGTAATTATCCTCATCAATAGGAGGCTGCAGAGAGAATCATTATGTGGGTGACATTGATAAATGATCGCCCAGGAACGGCCCTCTCGCGGGCAACCCCCACATCTGACCCTCCCACACACACAATGTAGTCATAGAAACACCTACAGACCCTCGAGCACCGCCGAGGAAGGGGCTGGAGAAGGAAGAAAGCCTGGGGGGGCCGGGCTGGGGGTGGGGGCGCCTGAGGGCGCCTGGGGGCGGCCGGGGCTAGAGCCCAACCGGTTCCAGGGACGCAAACAGCCCAGGGCGGGGGTGGGGGGGGGGTGGGGGAGTGAGCGAGGAGGGGGGGCGGTGAGACCCCCTTCTCTGCTGCAAACCCTCGCACAGTTGCTCACAACAAAGTGAAACGCGCCCTCCAGGCCGACCATTCCTCCACACCTTTCCCCAAGCGCGCCCTCACCCCCTCATCTGAGGTGCGCCGAGCCGCGCATCCAAATAGGTTTCTCGCAAGGAGTTAAATTAGGTTACAGAACCTGTAGGCATCTCATTCTGCACAACCCCCCCACCCCCCAACTTCAAGAAACCCCAAACAACAAACCAACCATCCCCCCTTGTGAACAAAGGCAGCAGCTGGGCGACACCCCCACCCCTCAGAGTCCCCCTAATTATTTACAGGGCGACCCCTTCCTTTCGCTTCACCTCCTAACCCAGTGCCTCTGATTATGAGATAATGGATTTTGCGATTGTTCCCATCAGGGGGAAAAAAAAAATAGAAAAAAAAAAAAAAACAAAACAACCCAAAACCCCGAACTCCACGTTTGCATCTTTTGACTGTTTTTATTTAAGCCAATGGGAGAGTATCGGGAGCCGTAATTGATTCATAATGATCCATAAATCGATGTCGGAGAGCGGGGGTGGTGGGTGGGTGGAAGTGTATGAAGAGGAAGGGGGAGATGCTGTTTATTTATTTTATTTCTAAAGCTTCAACTAAAGTAGCTTTGACACTGTTGGGGCTGCAGGGGAGGAGCTGTTGGGCTCTGCCGGATCATCCATCATCGCTGTCACCCAGAGTCTGCCCCGAGGAGGCCTCGACGCAATCTCCCTTCTGTCTCTACACCGAAACTATTAATATTAAAACCTCCCTTCAAACACTGGCCGGCTGGTCTCCATTCTCATCACAATCCGACCCGCCTCTCCCGCATTTCCTCTGCGCCGCGACTTGCTCCCGGCCCGGCTGGGATCCAGGGGGCTCGACCGCAGCGCACGACGCCCTCAGTTGATGACTGTTGGGGTGCCCCCCTCTTGCACCTCCATCAATTTGCAGCACGTGTCCGCCTCTGGCTAACACGCACATGCACACGCGCGCGCACCGGGCAGGCCAGGTGAGGGCGAGGTGGGGGGGCTGCTCACCAAGGAGCAAGGGGGGATTGTCCGCGCGCGCCCCTGTCTGTGCCCAGGCCCAGCCCCAGCGCTCCCAGGCTCGCCGGCCCGAGTGCGCCCCAGTCTGGCTCGGTGGGTGGCGAGGGGGGGGCCGGGCTGTGGATGCAAAGCGAGGGCCCCTAGGCACCACCAGACACCCAGAGGCCGGCCCTTCTAAGGCAGGGGCAACTCAGGGCGGAGGGCCAGGCCCCTTATCGAATTGTTGGCCTGCAAGACTAATGGGGGACTCGCGGAGGATCCCCGTCCAGCCCCTTTGAAGGAAGGTCCCTGTTCTGACAGCTGCTAGGGATATTAGCCACATTTCCCTTCCCAAATCTGCTCCGGGTTAGCAGGCCCTGGTGGGCGCGGGAGGGGGAGACGGGGGTCCTGCTAGACTCTTCTGGGCTAATCCCACTCCGGTGAGCTGCGGAGAGTGGGGGGCGCTGACCTGGGGGGTGGGAAGGAGAAGGGGTGCATGGGAGACAGACTTTCCTGGTCTTCTCTCTCTTTCGATTTAAAATGTGGCTTCTTGTTCAATTCCCAACCCTTAACAGATGGTGACTGCAGTTCTCTCAGAATTTCTTAAAGAAAGGGAAACCTTTGGAATTTATTTCTGCTTTTGCTTTTCCATATAAATAAAAAGTGTTTTTATATTACTCTTGTTTTGGAGAACATAAGCAATTTTATTCAGACTACAGTATTTCCTTTAACACTATATGGTTGTCAAAACACCATTCCCAGTTTCTTTGCTTTTGACAGCTGAGTCTTTCTTAAATATACCCAAATCGGAACTCTTTATACTAAATAGTAAACCCGAGATAGGAGCAAGTGCCTTCCGAGGTGGTATAAAAAAAAAAAAAAAAGCATGATAAAAATTGGGCAACTAACACCTCTCCATCTTAACATAAGGGGTAAGGAAAGAAAAGCAAACAAATATCATTACAATTATTTCTCATCTCCCAATATTTGAAAGGATTAAGTTTAACATGATAGGACTTGAGTTTGTAGCAGAAAACAGCCTGAGATGACTTCATTCATGAAAACCAAGGCTTGGAAGCTTCTGGGGTCTAAACTCTGAGGAAATAGCTGAATATTAGTTTCACTAAACACTTCCCAAACAGGAGCTAACTATCAGTACCCTTCAGTATTTACTTTGCCGAAAGGAAAGGAAGAAAAACTTGGTGACTTTTTTTTTTTTTCCAGCTGATATGAGAATTTTAAAGTGGAGAACTTTGCAAAGTATATACCTAACAGCATTTAAATGAAAAAATATGCGACTATTTAAATTTTGCAAAATGACACCACGTGAAACGGGATCATAAAAATGAACAGGAACTTATCCCTTTTCCAAGTGGCACAGAATTTCTCCATTAACAGTTTATGTCAGAAGTGCTGTTTTCACATTTAAACTAAATATATTTGTCCCATTCTACTTAACTGAATAGAACACAAAAACAATAGGATTTTATTTCCTTGTTCATTTATAGACCACCTGTAGTAATGCCATCTGCAATGGGAAGATAGAAGTCCCGGACACAGGATATTGCTCTAGATTTCTTGCAAGTTCGAGGAGAGAGCAAACTATTTCCCTACCTAAGCAACATCACACAACTAGGTAAAGTTTGTGACATTATCCTTCTAGACACAGGATTCAAAATTTAGGTGTTACAAAATTCCAGGATAATATAAATTTATTCGAAAAATTGAGAGGGCACCCAGATACCTCACACCTTGCACTTTGCACCCATTAGCCGGCATTTGTTGGGCAGTACCAGGAAGCTAAGGGCACAGATTTCCAGGAATGAAATTTAAAAGAGACATTAGAGTGCCTTCTTTGTCATTTTTTTGGGAAAAAAAAAAAGTAAGTTTAGTCACCAAAAGATCATACTAACATACCTACACATGGAGGTGTCTGAAATAAAGACATTGTCATATAAATTATATTAAATATTAACGACTAAGTCATCTTTTCAACTCAAGATTTCAAACTCCAAGGAAGTTGTTTACTCGTCTATGAACGTCTATATGTAAATTTTAACTTACATATTCAACAGTATTTTTGTAAGTAAGACAGAGAAAAAACATAGGCAGATGAATTATCTTTGAGCACAGACGTTAGTTATTTCTCATGATGTAAAATTAACCCTAAAAAACCCTTTATTCTGGCAGAGGATGAACATGAAAAGCTCTATCTGAAAGTGCTTTTTTTAAAATCATGCATCTAAAAAAAAAAAAAAAACTGGGCATGTTGATGGTGGTGTTTCAACCTGGCTCATACACACACACACACACACACACACACACAATTTCATACCTTTAGAAGTTTTCTGCTGGAAGGAGGTATGGGCCATATAGACATGAGAAGACTAGAGATGATATTTCAAATAGACTCAACTTCTGGGAGGGATCATCACCTACTTCTAACACTATACGGTGTGGACAGTGTGCAACTTGGCCTAGAAACTATTAAAAACACAAAAGCCTAACAAAAAATCAAAAATGAAATATTTATTACCGCATTTTGTGACTTAACACCTTTTTTTTTAACATAACGTCACAGTCCTCATACAAGTATTTTAATGTAAATTTGACAAAGCTTAAAGGTAACAGCATTTTCTTCTAGTGAGGAACACGTGCTGAGAAAAGAAGAATTCATGGACATACAATACCAATTCCACAGCAGATCTGATACTAGCAAAAACATTCTTTTTTTTTTCAATTGAGGTAAACACATAGAATATCTAACATGAAACAATTAATAGACCGAACTCTGTACGAAGTTTGTTACAGTATTCTCTTGCTCCTTTTTATCCCCCAAGCTTTGAGTTTCTGATAAAGTCCTAGTTGTGGTGCTCTGACCATTAATAACTTTTTTTTGTGTTGAGGAAAGCTGCCCAACTTAAGATTGTTTTTTTTGTCCACAGCCAAGGCTTCGAACTCCTGGAAAGAAGCTCCCGCTCTGTCTTTAAATCTTCATTGGCAAGCTCTTTGAAGAAGAGTCCCCCAAAATAATAAGAATTGGCTTATGAAGCACAAACTATAAAGATCTGTTTGAAACTAAAGGACACATTTATGGAGGAACAAAAGCCGGGCATGAAAACACATTCTTGAAGCTGGAGTCCACAGGAGGAGGTTCGGCCCAGCATTCGCCATGGTCTCCAGCGTGGTTCTTCTCTCATTGGCCCAACAGGTTTAAAATATACCACAGTCTCTCCTGGATAGTGAATTCACTGATGAACCAAAACAGTCATTCTTTTGGGAACAACACACATAGTGTGGAAAACAAGGATATATTTTTTTTTTTCTCTTCTAAAACTATTTGAGGCAACATAACGGAGTGATCAACAAAAATGTACAAGTTTAACTTAGTTCCTATGTTTATACTACAGTAGTTATAACTCTCGGAGTCTTTTTCCAGAGGATCTTTACATGGACAGAATTGTCTCAGTGAGCCCATGATTTCACATTTGTGTTCTTGTCTCATTGGTCCTCTGATGCTTGATGAAAAATGACAAAAGTAAAAAATAATCACAGCTGTCTGGAATTTCGTATGAAGTGTCAACATCTGGTCAAAGTTCAGAAAGTCTTAAAATAGTTTTTGCGTGTGTTTCCTTTTCCCTTGAGTTCCCTTATACTATTGGGCATGAATGTCCATAACCTGTGCGCCAACACTGGGATCTACAGGATTTAACATTGTGGGACTCTGTGCTGACATAGTCATTCCAGGGTGGGTGGGGGGTCCTCCGTGCATCATCATGGCTGGGTGGTGGGGATGGCTTGGCAAATACGAATGCATGGGGGGTCCATGTCTTAATTGAGTAGGGTGTGGGGTCATCTGGGGAGGAGTGTAACTTGGCTGGGCCATACTCATTCCCATAGGACCACCCTGAGAAACGTAGTCCCCTGGCATGCTCTGCAAAC